>NC_072738.1:84847653-84971834 GCF_026930045.1 Uloborus diversus
CAAAATTTAATGACCGTGTCTCTTTTCCAATGAAGAGAACGGGATGGAGTTGGTCTCAACTTCAAAGCTAGATCAGACGATTTGCTTTCTTTAAAATTTATTATAAACTAGTGGCACCCGCACGGCTTTGCCCGTAGTAGAAAATTAAAAGGTCTTTTGGTTCGCCTGTATATTTACAAATAATGTATGATGAATTTCTCACCTATTGGCTTGCCCATGTTACAGTTCCACGTTATGATAACTTGATAATTTACTCGTCCATCTTATGATAATTTTGTTCGGGAAAATGTTCTTAAAATTGGAATGGAAAAAGAACAAAATCGAATTTTCGTAAAATCGCTTTGAGGTGCACACCCCCATTCTACAAACAACTAGTTCTGTGCCAAATTTCATGAAAATCGGCCGAACGGTCTAGGCACTATGCGCGTCACAGAGATCCGGACAGAGAGACTTTCAACTTTATTATTAGTAAAGACTTTCTGGAAGTAGCACAATTCTGCATGATGAATACGTGTGACAGTGATGAGAGGGAGAGAGATCAAAAATGTCTAAAATAAAAAGTTTTCCCTCTCGTTTATTTATTGTTTGTAATAATTCTGACCACTATGCTTTAGTCTATCATTTCATTTATTCATTTACACCTTGACAATCGTTAAGAACTAGTTTTGAAGTTTGCGAATGACATATTTTTAATCCCTCCAATCGACAATTGCTATATTTTTTTCATGAACTAGCTTAAGTTTATGTAGAATTTTTCATTTCACTTTACTATCATCTTCGCTACCATTTTTAAACTGATTGTTTCAATTAAACATTAGGGCAATTCAACGAAAATGAATCCTGACCCACCAATTTTTTTTTTTTTTTTTTTTTTTTTTTTTTTACATAATACAGAATCAAACCTTATTTTTTGACAAAAAAAAATGTCTACACTTTCCAATTCTAGCATCAATTTTGATTTTGAGCTTAAAATATTTTATCTCATATTTTCGCCTTTTTTGATAACATTTAGACGAAGTAGAAAAGAACGGATTATTACTGAAATAAATGTAAGATCCATTTTTTTTTTTAACTTAACCATGCATTTTTTGGGGAAAAACTATCAAATATCATGAACACAGATACTTTACTATAATTATGTCTAAGTTTTTTAATAAAGATTATTGATAAATTTTTAACCCCCCCAAAATATGCAGGTCACTTTTTGTTGGTCACACACGTAACGCAAGAGGAACAAAAGCTTTCCTCCAAGGTCAAATCGGGGGGATAGAAGAAAAATATCTCACATCATAAATTAATTTGATACATAATACCTGTAACCAGACTTTCATCTTCAAACATTCGGCAGAAAAGTTTTAACGAGGCTTTTTCAAAGATGTCACACAACGTAACGCTCCTGTATGGTTTTCATTATTAAACCGTTTTTACGTACTATTTTTATGGAAAAAAGTACTTTACATAATTCAACTAAAAATATTGTGTGCTGGCACTGAAACCAAAATTCAATAAGTGTTCAAAAATAATTAATAATAATAATAAAAATAATAATAAATAAATAAATAAGAATTGTTTCTTTCATATCCAAAAAGCAATTTAAACTAGGCATTCGCAATCTACATACCTTACGATCAAAATACAATGTTAATACCTTAAATTGCATTAATATTTTTTGATTGGTTTTTGAGAAGAGAAGTGTATAAATTCTACAAATGATTTAAAACATTCCTCATAGTAATTAGCCACAGAAGTAAGTGTTAGAAGTTCGTGATAGTTTATAAGCTTGACATTACTATATAATTCGTATACAAGTAAGAATTAATTTCACTTCATTCTTTGTTTTGTGAATGTATCCTTTAGGTATTTACCGGCTGCGTCGCCCGGCGTAGCACGGTCTACCTCGAAAATACGAGTTGTATCAAGAGACGCATTTTCAACAATCAGGTTTAAATAAAAGGAAAAAAAATAGTGTAAAACTTCCTGTTAATGTGTAGAAAAGAGCAATTTTATGCGTCAAAATTTAAATTCAGACGTCTTAGGCCATTTTTTTTTCTGAAAATGTTGTCATTATTAATAATACGCCTAACTAGCCTGTTTCACGGTTTTTCTGGCAAAAAACCTCTAAGGGGAGTCGAACCCCCCTTAGGGGTGCGAAAATACCCCTATGTGAGTTCTTGAGCATCAAAGGACCTCTGTGTCAAATTTGGCAAAGATCCGATGTAAACTAAATTTGAATTAGAAAATCCTCGTAGGGGGGTGTCACAGTCCCCCCCCCCCTCAGAAGGAGGAAAATCTCCATGTGAGTTCCTAAGCACCAAAGAACCTCTGTGCGCAGTTTGGCAAATATCCGACGTAAACTGTGGATTTTTATTAGAAAATCCCCCTCATCTGCTGCGCTCGGTCACACACATAACAATCTAATGTCACGCACGTAACGCTAATAAAATATTTTTTATTGCTATTGTAAGAGCTTTAGAAAAAAAAATTATGGAATACTTACTTGGTATACGTAGACACATGCACAAAAAATACTATTAATTTACCTTTCAAAATTTCACAGGAAATTACAAAATAGTATGAGGTACAGCTTATTTTCAGATTTTCCGAGTCACACACGTAATGCTGCATTTAAAATTCTATAAAAAAATTTAGAATTATGCTGGGAAAAAAACACTGCCGCCTAAAAGCTTTTGCTATACGCTAGAATGACCCATCAGATGATTTTTATTAAAACTTTCAGTGATGTTGGTTTTTGCTGATGGAAGCAGAACATTCTGTTCTTAAGGTGTTAATTATTTTTCGTAAATCATTTTTACTTTCTTCTATATCTGATATACATAGAAGGATATTTGATTCTTTAAAATTCACAAGTTCTGATTTTCGATGTATGCTGAATAGCTGAATCCATTTTTAAGGATTTCTGAAAAATATCTGTCACAGAGTATCAGTGTTTGATCCGTCTTTTTTTGGCTATTCAACTTCCGTTTTGGAAAACTTCCAGGTGAGCGCCCCCACTGTAACGCCCGAATAACACAATCTTTGTCATCAAGAGTCACATAAAACTGCGTTTCTAGAACTGCAATTAGGAAAAATTTATAGGAGAGAGCCCCTGATTCTTTCCTCTCTCCTTAACACAATCAAAAAACAATCCTAACATTGCGTTTTTGGAGTATCAATTTCGAAAAACTGCTGGGGGAATGACACCGAATATTACCCTCCACTAACATTATCAAGATCTATCAAAACTGCGTTTTTAAAGCTTCAAGTTCGTTAATTTAAGTGGAGCGCCCTTCTCCCTTCTCCCACTCTCATCAACATTATTAAAGATCGTCTTAAATTTGATTTTCAGGAATTCAATTTCGAGAAAATGCCGGGAGAGCTTTGGAAAACTCTTTTGCTTAACGACACAAAAGTCGGCTACAATTACAATTTTAGAGGATCAATTTTAGAAACCTGCCTGTCCCCCAACCATAGATAGCCTAAAATAGCGTTTTTAAGACTTTGATCGCGATACTTTTCCGGGGACGAGCCTGACGAATCTCCCTTTTCCCTAACTTTACCACAGATAATCTAAAACTGCGTTTTTAGAACTACAATTTTGAAAACTTATCGGAAGAGAGCCCCCGAAGCCGTCCCCTCTTCCTAACACAACAGTAGACTATCTAAAAACTGCGTTTTTGAAGTTTCAATATAGAAAAAATACCGGGAAAAGGCCACCGAACCTTTTATCCCCCTAACATCACCAGAGATCGTATAAAACTGCGGTTTTAAAACTACAATTTCAAAAATTTTCGGACCCCCTACCTAAGTGGGCTATTATATTTCCGTTTCAAAGTTCATATTGTACCCATTTAATAATGACTCCATCCCAAACCAGAAAGTTGAATCCACTCTTCCTGCAATTACTCATACGTTTGAAAAAATAATAATAAATAAGGTGTAGCAAAGCTGATGGGTCTAAAAAACTTGTTTACTCAAGGTCCACGTTGTAAATTTTTGGGAAGGCGAGGCGGAGAAATCCAACAATATTTCAGTTCAAATGTTAGTTGTTTTAGCGCCCCCCCCCCCCCCCCCCCGTGAATTTGACTGAAAATTAAACGCTTTAAAAACTTATGTTTAACTCGATTCGAAAGCGAGAAAATTTTTGGGGGAGAATTTGCGCCATTGAGCTTGGGGGGGATGGGCACCCCTGGTCACACACAACTTTCACAATCCGCGTGAAAATTTCGATGTTTACTAGATAGCACGTGCTGCTGCGATCGAACAAGGAAATGTGATCGACGACAGCATTTCTTATGTTACGAAGTCTGTTTTTTGAGGTCAACGCTCTCTGTTTTATGCCCCTTAACACACTTTAGCTCTAGGAGTGGAGCAAGATGAATCGTAGTTTTTCGCTTAATGGGGACACTTTTCTTTGCTGCAAAATTGAATTTCCTGCAAATTATTCACTCAAATGAACTATTGAAATTTGATCTTTTTTTTTTTTAAATTGATTTATTGCGGGAAATATACTTTGAAAGCTGTTCCAAAACCGAATTGTTATTTTTGCATTGCTGACCGATTAACACGTTTCTCACAGTCCTTTTAGGGAGTCTTTCAAATTATTTTTATTTGGAGCAAAGTCGCAGCACACAAATTTTGGGGGCTGTCTGATAAAAAAAAAAATAAAAAAAATTTCCCCCATGCGTGTCATTTTTGCTTTCTGAAAAAAAGAGGGGGGGCAATTTCCCCCTGGTTTTCACTATCATAATGTAAGTAATTACATTTATGTGTTTTTGTTGTTTTCTAGGTGTTGAAAATGTGCCCCCTCCCCCCGGGGAGGGAATTTTGAACGGACGGGCCTCTTTTACACACATTATTTAAGTAATTAACCTTCTAAAATGTGGGGCCTGGCACAAAAAGGTAGTGAGTTAAGTCCAGAAGTTTCATGATTTTTTTTTTTTTCAAATTGTCTCCATTTTGAAATATTTTGCAAGTATTTGAAACTTTACCTCCTTTCATTGTTTATTTTAAAGCTAATTTTAGAATCAAGATAAGTTGCAAACAATTCTAATGACAAATCTTGATACATTTTTAGAGTGCTATAACCTAAACAGCAAACCTTAACAGTTTGAGAAGCACTGATCTGAATTTAAACAATCACTAATCGAGATAAAAAGTTCCCAATCTGTTCTGTACGTAAGAAACATGCAACACTTTCTGTCACAAACTAACACATTATGCAGCTGATTTATGCAAGCAGCTATTTTTCTTACCGCGGTCTGGAAGAGATAAATACAGACAACATGAAAAAGTTATCTTCTAAGTAGTGTCTCTAATCGTCTGCGGTTCATTGCGGGGATTCCCTGTTTGTCATGCTTGGCTGCCTGCCATGGTCATCTCCATCATCTTCCGCCTAAGATTCCAGGCATAAAGGAGAAAACATATTTAACGTGTTTCACTTTTTGCTAGGCGCTTTCTAATATGTACTTTCGAGGACCAGGACTGTAATATCATTATGTCTTCCAAACTACATGCATACCTGCCTTTTTTGAAAGAAACACAAACAGTAGATTTTGCTTTGAAAATTAGGAGCGAAACAGTTGATTTTTTTTTTATATTTAAAAAAAGAAGAAAAAAAAAGAAAAACGAGAAAGTAAGAATTTTTATTGAAAATATTTTCACCTAAGCTTGCATTTTACTCAGTTTTGCTTCTGACTCCATGAAATTTGAAAACTCGCACTACAAATGGTAGCAGAATTTCTTTTCAACTTTTCGAAATTAACCCCCTTCAGACCTGTTGTCCGTTTACCGGACATAACTTTAAACAATTTAATAATTGATTAAACGACTTTTTTTTTTTTTTTTTTTTGAGCAATCACGATTGCTTATTGCTTTCATTTGACTGTCCTTGACGTTACGGTTCCTTTTTCAGCTTGGACCAGGGCTGCAGCACCACCGTCCACCGGAGGCGGCGCGGCTGTCCTGAGCACTGTCCACCGGAATCCACTTCTGCTGGGCGGTGGCGTCCATGTCCTACACACGAATGGTCATATACACTCCCCTACGTGCGCACGCCTTTACACACATACACACGCCTACGTGCACACACGTAAGCCTACACTCACAACTATACACACGTAACCACCCAGGAGGAGGGGACATGCTTGGGGGGGAGGAGCCGTTTCTGGAAACAATAACTCTAATCAGTAGGATCTTGTCGCAACTCGTGATTGCGAAAAACATAATTTGAATTCAAAGTTTCGGAATTCAAATTAGAATTAATTGGGGGAAGTAGGTCACAGATTTTACTTTTGATTTGTTTTTTGTTTTTTTTAAGTCTACTCTTAACATTCCGCATATTATTATTTGTGCAAGAATTGAAAGTCTGAAACAAACTATTCCGAACACAGATGCAATAATATTGTACTATTTTCCATTCCAAAGTATGAAAACGGAAAACGAAGAGAACTTTTCAATGAATAAAATTTTTGAACATTATTTTAGTCTAACCATGGTGAACAATATTAGTATATTCCGACACGATCATGAGAACTTTTGGACAAATTTAAAAACAATGGAAGGGAAAATATCTGTTATGGTGTAATTTTTTGTCACTTAAATCTTCTTTTTTTTTTATTTTGGTCGCACTCAATCTCTTGAGAGTTTGTAGCTGTTTTTAAAAATAATTACAGCTAAATTATTTTTAAAAGCTAGAGAAAATCATACTAAGAGGTAAATTGGGAGGCAGCTTTAAAAATCGGGTACCTCCATCGAAAAACAGGTATGCAGAGTTCAGCACGCTATGCATGTTTTGCTAAAGCTAAAGGAGAAAAAAAAAAAAGAGTTTCTTTCTTTTTTTTGTGTGTGTGTGTGTACTAACGAAACTAAATCAACATGCTTTATATTTTCACTCAGAAAGAATGCACATTAGAAATGTTAGTGTCGCTTTAAAATTTGATTCGGAAGTATCTTTCGAAAATGAAAGTGAAAACTAATTTTACGAAATCTTATTTGGACGATGTCGTAACCATATTCTCATTTCACGGCCGCACACATTATTTTGACTGCTTAAAAAAGTAAAGAGAAGAAAGCTGGGTAAATCTGAACGGATTTCTGACTGCAACATTGACTGCCGCGTTTCAAATATTATTCCAGGAAAAGGAATACGACTTTTAATGCTCTTAATTTCCGGTTCTCATGTTATTTTAATTACAGCTGTTAGGAAGTCTTTTCTTCAGCTTTTTTTTCACGATAGCTGCTATTGCATTAATCATAGAATCTGTCAAATTTCGTGTTCTCTATTTTTCGTCGTTGCATTGATGGATGAAACACTTTTGACTTTTATTATAAGACTAGAAAATCGCCCGTCAAGGCATGACGGGTGAAAATTGCTTCTACACTTGAACGAAGCCATTGCCTCTTTGGTGATGTTTTGATAGTTGAAATTGTAACCCTAACTCCAGTGGATTAATCCTAAACTTCAGCAGGTAGCTTTCATTGTTGACCGCTTTTTCGTTTCTTCATTCCTTTGAAATGACACAGTCTTACCAGTAAAACAGTTAAGTGACCGGATCCAGTTCGGGCTTGTCACAATAAAGCCTTTTCCTGCATGTTAAACATTACCAAAACATATTATTATACCGTGGCGCGAGTTTCATTATTGAAACTTGCGTGTTACTCGATCATTGGCTGTTATATACATGAGGATTTTAAATACCTTGTCGGAACCCTTAGGTTTGATTAAATTACTGCTCATTGGGAAGAAATAAAGATTCCCTTGCAAAGCAATCTTCGTATTAAGCAAATAGAAAAAGGAGTATTATACACAGGGGCACCCAGAACTTAAATGTTTGGGACGGCAGAAATTCTCAATTTGCCGAATAGAACTCCAAGTGTTGCCGAATACTGCTAGTTTTGCCGAATGGAACTCCAAATTTCACCGAATGATAATTTTTCCGAATGGAACTACAAATTTCGCCCAGTGATGACAATTTTACCGAATCGTCAGATTCTTTAAAATTGTCATCACTGGGCGAATTTTTTTTTGGTGGTCACAGGGACCTCCCATCGGGGCGCCAGGAAATTTCGAGATGAGTCATCAAAACTGGGAACTTTCGTAAAATAAAAAGTATTCGGATGGACAAGGATTGCAATTATGAGTTTTCATAAGCAGTCGTAAAGTTCTGGCAAGCTTCAATGAACATAAGTGACAGGTTTCGTTGAAAATGTATATTTTAAGCTCTTAAGCAGTAAATGCAAAACGTGTGTTCTTATAAGACTCTAATATGATTATAGTTTTCCCAATTGGCTCTCCGCTTTCTACTGTTTGGTGATACACAAGACTGGACAATTTTTTCTTAAAAGGAAAAAATAGCTCATTAGTTTCACTATTCGTGTCATTTTCATGTAACTATTCAGTGCCCACAATCCTACTAAATTAGAAATTTTTCCTAATTTCCAGGTTAGCCTGAAAACAGTGACCTCTCGTCCTGCTTTCCGTGCAAAAATTTAACCGTTAACATCTTTCATTTTAATAAATCTAAACAACTGAATCATGTCCCCTCTGATTCTCCCTTGCTCCATGCTATACGTATTAGACTTTTAAGTCTGGTATCATAATATTCAGCTGAAAGTCCCCTAACTAGCCTAGTAGCCCTTTGAACCCTTTCCAGTAAAGAAAACTCAACACCCAATTCTGCACATGTAGGTCTTTGGTTAGGTACTACATGCGTGACGACAATCGTCTTTCTCTTATTTTCGAATTAATCTCGGAGAAACGCCCAGAAAATATGACTCGTAAAGTTAGGGTCCTTTGAGATTGGTCACTGCGGATCACTCACGAGTTGAGTTATTTCCCGCCATACAGAATTCCAAGGCTACTTTATTAATGTGACCACGACTTCATTCGCCAATAAATCACGCGTGTATTCTTTCTCTTGGTTATCCATGGCAGAAGAATTAAAATGATGGCATCCGTTGTCTCAAGGTTCGCCAAAGCAAATGGCGTCGTTTCGCTTACGTTTTTATGTGTACTTTGTGCAGATATATTCTGGCAGGAAATGGAGAGCGGTTTTCAGTGTTTGCGAAACCTGCTTGCACCGAACCCTCTGTTCAAATACAGAAAAAAATCTGGCGTTTATCTCTTCTAGATTTAGTTGGATCTCTCTGCTGATGTTATAAAGAGAAACAGCAGATTTTGTATATTTGTTTATATGGAGGGTAATCTCCGGAGCCACTGAACCCAGGGGTGTGCACAGGGGACGAGAAAGGACACCTGTTGACCCGCGCCTGAAGGGGGCGCGGGATTTTTAAATTGAGGGGTGAAATATATGTAGGGGCAAAGGGGTGAAAAATATGGAGGGTCCCGTGAAAGTCATTTGTGACGGACCCCAAAATTTCTGTGCACGCCCCTGACTGAACCTGTTTGATATTGGAAAGGTATATTTTTTCAGGTCTATCTAAGAGCTACTGGGCTCTGAAAAATCCTATTAACGGTATGTCAAATCATGAAGTCAGTAGGATCATTAATTATATCCTCTCCAGTTTCCGTTTGTTTTTCAACAACAGGTAATGGGGAAGCATCCATTGTTTACTCGATTCGGCAACGAATGGACTGAGAGCGCCGGACCTATCTCTTGGCCTCTATAAGAGGCTTGGATTTTCTGGGTACCCGTCAAGAATCTTGCTTACGATGAGAACCATCTTAGGCGATGGATAATCGCATAAGTGGTAAACGACACTCTAGATATTCTTGCCATTACCTGGGAATTGATTACCGTTTGGATGTGTGCCGCGACTTAAACAGCTCACATATCGAAATCTACTAAATATAAAAAATCTTGATGAATTCTTTAAGTGCATATGTTACGGTAAATGTGATAATTTGGTAATTGTATATAATTACCGGTAATTATACACAATCACCAATAAATTTGGTGAATGTGATCAATTATTCAATATTTATCACATTTACCGGTTTTTTTATGCAATCCCTGACTCGTGATAGGGAATGTAATAAGTTTGAGTAATTCTGTAGAGAGTAATGATTGTTTACTTCCAAAAAAATAATTTTTTCAACACTAAAAATTACTTTTACAATTAAAACAAGGTTTGATATCTATCAAAGCTTACAAAAATATTTCAATCGAAAAAAGTAATAGAATTGGTTTTGCTTTGCTTAACTTTAATTAAATTATCATCGAGGATTGTAAAAATCACCAGATTTATCATACTTACCGTAACACATATATGCATTAGCCTAATTTTATGATTAAAAAAAAAGGTATTTAGTTTTATGGACACCTTGTATTATGATATTGTAAAGGGGGGGGGATAGGTACGGTTATATAATATTCAGAAACTCTACGTCGGGCGGATTTTTTATACATTTTTTAAAAAAATTTTTATTTATTTATTTACTAGCCGCCTGCGGCGACCAGCTGGTTCACCTTCTTATGCCATTCGCCTTTCTGTGCAAGCAGCTACCTACGGCGGCTGTTTAAATAAATTTGGCAGCAGTATTAATCAATTCATCTCTATCTTTATTTTTTGTGCCGTTCACATTTTTGCGCGTTGACTGCCGCCTTCGGCGGCTATCTACCTTTACGATCTATCTCTAAATTTTCTTGTCCATCTCTATTTATTTTAACCTCCCCGCCCATTTCCTAATAAAAACAAAGATCACTCAAAAAACCGCTTTTTTATTTAAGTAGAGCAAAAAAAAGTTCGAAATTCCCCGTAGTGAGGAAAAAGTAGCGTTTGACAAAGATAAAAAAAAATCTCGCTGTTTTTATTAAATTAAATGCGCACAACTATGAAATGTAACATAATATAGATACAGCAAAACGTCCAGCTTGGGGGGGGGGGAATAAATGCAATCCCTAAATAAAAGAAAAAAAGGAAAGAAAAAAAGCAAGCGCTGCTGGAAAAACACGTGGTCATTACGTCATAAAATGTAGAAGTAAGCTATATAGTTAAAAAAAAAAAGATTAATCAGGGGTCTGGCCAGAGGATATTTGGGTCCGTTAACGGACCCTTCACAAAAATCCGATCAACCAAAACGGACCTTTCACAAAATCCCGATCAAACAAAACGGACCCTTCACAAAATTCTGATAAACAAGATCGGATCTTTCAAAAATTGTTAATTGAAAGAGCAAATCTGAACAATGCATATTTCTGTGTATAAACCGATAATTTTTGGAACCTTTTTTGAAGTCATTAGAGGGATCAGCTTATACAAAATCGGCTAATTTTGAAAGAAAAAAATCGGCACTCTTGCGATGCTCCTGCAAGCGATAAATAATTGCTACTGCCAAATAAATATAATGGTTGTTTGTTTGTTTTATCACAGCTAATTAGCAGCGGTGTTGTTGTAAACTTTTCTGAAAAGGCATTGGTAAGTACTTTTCTCCCCGCTCATGATTTAATAAACAATAATAATATATATCTGCGAAATGAACTTAGAACTGCAAAAGGATAGTAAGGGTGGGGAAAAAATATGATCGCTTCAGATAGGGTTACCAACTTCAAAATTATCACCACTTAGCATCTGGCGTTGAACCTTTATAATGACTTGATTAGAAAATATACTCATTTTACTAGCTTGTCAATATTTGCGTTTTACAGTGCGGTGCGATGTTTAATTGTTATTTCGGGAGAAAATTATATGGGTTTTGATTTTTCGATGCTAACTAGGATGATTAACTTTGAATAAACTCTTTTAATTACCGTTTTTTTTTCCTTTAGATGTCTACATTTTGAAAAATGCAATCTTTTAACATCCGATATGAGAATCATGTTTTGTTCTTTTTTCAAGCTAACTTCGCTTTATTAGGATTCAAATAAATGAAAAGTCTCTTTATTTCTGTTAGAACTCTCATTTCAAGTTTTTAAAGCAAAATTCCATTTTCTGTTATGAGTCAAAAATTAAAATGCTGAATAGATGGTTTATTTTATTTTTTTTGGGTCAACTGTGTCCACAGATATTAATGAAATGTTTATCATAGGACTGCAAAATGCAATTTTAAAATAATTTTATCAAAAACATTTCTTTTACAAGCCGTTTTTATACTTTTGATGCCTTCACTTTGAGAATTGCGATCTCTTTGCATCCGCTATGGGAATCCGATTTTACGAAATTTTGATGATTATTACGCTTTGTTAAGAGGTAAAAAATTGAAATATCTTTTTATTTTTGTTAAAAATCACGGAATTTATAAGTTTTAAACGAAATTCTGTGCTTTTTAGGAGTGTCTTGGGTCAAAAAGTTGAATGCTGAACCCTACTCTGAATTTTATTTTATTTATTCATATTTTTGTTACAATTATTTTAAGCACTGTACAGAAATATATCTAGTATAATTTAACATAATGTAGAATGGTAGATAAATATTGATACTTGAAACAGCGATGCCCCCCCCCCCCCGCCAAATATCAGAAAAAAAAATCCAGAATGATTTTCTCGACGTAGAATAGGAAAACACTCAACTTTAAGTTTAATTGTTGCAGTTTGTGCCATCTCTAAATTCTAAAATTTTGTTTAATTTTTTTTTTTTTGCGAAATTTTTTGGTTTTTCACAAAATTAATTCATTTTTCACAAAATTATTTGATTTTTCACAAAAAACGGACCCTGTGAAAAATCCTGGACAGACCCCTGTTAATATTGTTTGCGATTAAGATTCCGACTTAAATATCGAATCGAAATCCAAGTAGTGACGTCAGAGGCATAAAGGAATGAAGAACGCTTTTTTCGACCGATGCGTGGAAAGATATGATGTGTTCAGCATTAAAAAAATTGTAAAAAAAAAAAAAAACTATTGCTTATTTTTAAGAACTTTTTTTTTTTTTTTTGAAGAGGACGAAATGTTTTAACTATTACCAACTTAAATTTCAGAAATGAGGCTTTGATACTTCTCGCAGGATGATATTAGAAAAAAATAAAACCCAGGAAAACATGCAAATTAAAGGTTTTTTTCAAAAATTCATAAAAAATACAAAAATTGCTCTGTCTTCAAATTTTTTTCATTCATCACATTTAAAATTAACTTTCCTACACTATAGTACAAAAAATATTTGTGTAGTGCGATTGGTTCGGGATCTGTGAGATAAAAAGTACTAAAAAGTGCAAAAAAAACACATAAAACATTAAATAACTTTTTTTCTAGTTAAAATATCAAAAATCGAAGCCCGAGGTGCACATCTTCGGCAAAAACAGCACCTGTGTACCAAATTTCATCTTTCTAGGCCTTACCGTTTTCCCGGGAAGCGCGCCACACACACACACACACACATCTAATTTTATTATATGTATAGATTTATTTATTTACTAATGATACCCGCACGGCTTTGCCCGTAATAGAAAAATCAAAAGGTCTTTTGGTTCGCCCGTATATTTACAAATAATGTATGGTGAATTTTCTCGCCAGTTGGCCTGTATTCATGTTACGGTTCCACGTTATGATAATTTCGTATCTCGCCAATTGGCTTGTGTCCATGTTATATACAATTGGCTTGTGTCCATGTTATGTATGATTCCACGTTATGATAATTTCGTAATTTACTCGTTAATCTTATGATATTTTTTTTTCTTAAAATTGGAATAGAAAAAGAACCACATCGAATTTTCGAAAAATCGCTTCGAGGTGCACACCCCCATGCTACAAACTAATTTTGTGCCAAATTTCATGAAAATCGGCCGAACGGTCTAGGCGCTATGCGCGTCACAGACATCCTCCGGACAGAAAGACTTTCAGCTTTATTATTAGTAAAGAAGATGGCTTGTACCGACGTTACAGTTCCATGTTATGATAATTTCGTATCTCGCCAATTGGCTTGTGCCCATGTTACGGTTCCACGTTATGATAATTTCGTAATTTATGATAGTTTTTTTTCTTAAAATTGGAATAAAAAAAAGAACCACATCGAATTTTCGAAAAATCGCTTCGAGGTGCACACCCCCATGCGACAAACTAACTTTGTGCCAAATTTCATGAAAATCGGCCGAACGGTCTAGGCGCTATGCGCATCACAGACATCCTACAGACATCCAGACATCCTTCGGACAGAGAGACTTTCAGCTTTATTATTAGTAAAGATTTTATTTTATTTTTTTTTTTGAGATATCACGATTGCTTATTGTTCTCATTCGATTGTTTTGAATTCCTATAATTTTATTTTCCCGCCAGCACCCTCTGCAAAGCATCACCGTCGACCGGTTCCTCACGATGCTGCTCCTATAGCGAAAACCGTGTCCAGGTTGCGTCCATATCCCACACACACACGCATACACTCACACACCTACACACACACACACACTCATGCCTGCGCACAGATACAAACTCACACTCCTACACACACACGCGCATACACACAGCACTGCATACACAACACGCACACACATGCATACACACACCAGGGGTCGATCCAGCGCCAAATTGGGGCCGCTTTGCGGCCCCTTCACAAAATTCCGCATGGCAAAAGCGGCCCCATTCACAAAATTCCCCATCGCAAAAGCGGCCCCATTCACAAAATTCCCCATCGCAAAAGCGGCCCCATTCACAAAATTCCGCGTCGTAAAAGCAGCCCCTTCACAAAAATTTATAAAAAGGCAGCCTTTTCACAATATTTTTTAACCGCAAATGTGTACGCATCCACGCGGGAGCCTCTTCCACCTTCCCCCATCTTATCTTTTTGCTTGCTGCGTGAGGTGTTTTTGCTTCAGAGCGTCAGAGGGGGGACGGGAGAGGGACACTTGTGATTGGTAGCTTGTTTTCAGGAAAATCCTAAATTTTACTTTGATTACGCAATATATATTTAGTATTAATTTGTGTTGAGTTTCAAAATCCAATTCTAAAATAACTTTACTTAAAATAAAATTATTTTACATGCTGTTTTTATATTTTTATTTCTTTTGAAGATCTTGATTTCCTTACATCCGCCATGGTAAACGATTTTTCGCATTTTTGATGTTTACTGTACCTTGTTAAGAGGCAAACAAATAAAATTTCTTATATATTTATTAACATCATTAAATTGCAAAGTTTTAAACGAAATACCTACTCTGCAAGAACGTCAAAAGTCAAAAAATTAAACGCTGAATGCTGGTGCAGTATTATTTTGGGTTTTAATTACTTTTAAGTTTTTCAAACACATACATGGAATCTTTAAAGAGTATTTCACTTCTGTGTTAAGAAATATGTGATATCTTTGAGTCTGTTCATTTTGTATTTATTAGGAGTTATCATTACGTTCAGCAGCATGTGCAATTTTCATTGCTCTTAAAGTATTTGAGAGGGGCAAACAGGAAATCTGTTGTGAGACTTTCACCTTAAGAAAGTGTGCCTTGCATATGTATATTTGTAAAAAGCAATAAATGTAATGTATGTGTCAAATTACGAATAAAATGTTAAGGGTCTTACTTCCCCCCTCCCCCAGCGCATTTTCTCTTGACAGCTTTCAGGTATTCTTCAAGAACTTGCAATCACCCCTGAAACCTGTCTAGGGCTTTTCTATAACGATACGACAGCTAAAAATGCTTTAATGTAATCTTTTCCAAGAAAAAAATCACGAGAAGGTCTTTTTTACAAAAATAAAGAAAATTCACAAAAATATTTTGCTTTTTCACAAAAATATTTTGCCTTTTCACAAAATGGGGACCCAAAAAATAAAACCTGGATCGACCCCTGCACACACACACGCGCGCACCTTCACAAACACGCTCGTGATTGCGAAAAACATTATTTGAATTCAAGATGCCAAAAAATTCAAATTAACATTTTTCATTCATTTATTTATTAATTTTTTTTAGACGTTTTAAAAAACAAAGCTGAAAAATTGAGTTATGTTGTTGGGGGCAAAGTTATTTTGGTGGCGAATATAATGATGTGATCAGGCTCACTCTAGCCTTCCCAATGCTATCCAGTTAGCTTCGCCCTAAATATTGTGAATCCCACATCGTAATCTTGAGTTACATTTTGCGTTATCACTACATTCTTTAATTTTTTAACTGCTTTCCGTTTTTAAGTCTACTTTTCCTTGAAAGTAAAAAAAAGGGGGGGAGGGGCATGCATCTTAAAAATATCACAAATTTTTTTTTAAAAAGTCAAAAATAAAAATAATAATTATGTTGGAAAAAACTCTTGGTAAAGAACGTGTATTGAAAAGATCTTTTTGATTTGAAAAATTTTTCGTTCAGTTTTTAACAGTTCAAAAACCCTTAACATTAGGTCAGCTACAGAGAATTACTAAGTCAATATAGCTCCCGAATACCCGAATAGTGATTATAATACCGATATTCCGAATACCGGTATTTCGAGCAATTGATTTCGTAATACCGATATTTGCTAAGGTAAAAACCGGTATTTTCGGTATTAGATGAAAATATACAATGTAGTTTTAATTAAAGGGTTTTCAATTTAGTTATTAATTGTCTACTTTTATTTTAAAAGTACATTTCTTTTACAGACCTTAAATCAGTCTATTGATGTAAAATTTTGGCTTCAGAA
This sequence comes from Uloborus diversus, assembly GCF_026930045.1. Lineage (NCBI taxonomy): Eukaryota > Metazoa > Arthropoda > Arachnida > Araneae > Uloboridae > Uloborus > Uloborus diversus. Next base: position 84,864,137 of record NC_072738.1, read on the forward strand.
GTACGAATTAATAGAACGTCATAAAATAAATAATCACATCGTGCACTGTTAACAGTACCACCGACCTGCAAGAATTCAAAAAGAGTATTTTCAACCGCAGGAAACTTTCCTGGGGGGATATAGTGCTTAACTTGACTGAGGAAAGTTATACACTAAATTGAGTTCCAGGAGAGACAATTCAGTAGAGGCATTATGTATTTTACTATCATTGACTTTTTATTATCACATTTGTTCCTTCATTTTATATTCGTTCAGAGTACGTTTGTTTTAGGGGTGCGACATCGGATGTCGATGTTTTGGAAACATCGATGTTTTTGTTCAAACATCGATATTTTTAACATTGATGTTTTACTTTCGATGTTTTTGGACCATCGATGTTTTGGTTTCGATGTTTTTTCGATGTTGATGTTTTTGCATTTTAATTGAAAAATATCATAAAATTTGCTCTAATTTTCTCGCTAGGTATTTCAGTTTACTTCTCGAGTTGCCAAAAAAAAAAAATCATTTTTTTGCACCCATTTTATAAGATCAATTTTTCTGTGTAGAGGATGATTTTTGGGAAGATCACTACAAGGATAGTAGAAGAATAACTAGAGAGTGAGGAAGAGGGCAAAGGTATTGGAAGAACCTGACACTGGTAGTCTAGTGCCAGAGCTAAAGGAAAATCCTATACGTTGCTGCGGTGAAAATTATTACTTTAAAGCAACTTTTAAAAGCTCTGAATTTTTAAAGTATTTGATAGTGGTGGCAATTTCTATTCCATCGGAAAGAGATGTTTCTCTGACTGATGGGATAGTCTGCGAAAAGAGAAATGCGCTTCTGGGGGACAAAGTAAACAAACTTCTTTTTCTCCAAACTGTCAACACCAATATTCGGGGTTACTTATCAACTTCCCCCAACAAGTCGTCCCTCTATTACTTGCTGTTTGTGTTTACTTATTAATTAACAGTACAACACCTCTACTGTCCACCTCTGGCAAATTGAGCTCCACTGCCCGATCGATTCAACGATTCCATTACTTGAAACAGGGGTGAGAAAAAACAGCTTAAGAATTTACGGATTTAGTTGGCAGTAAATTGCCCATTTGGCTAACAATATTATTATACCTTACTATTAGCAAGCGGTACAGGATTTTCTCGCAAATAAAAGGGTTGCAATGGTTGCTCAACCACACCTAACAATGCCCCTTGCCCCTTTCTTACTGATTGCTCTCCCTTGAAAGAAATGGACTTGTTCAAGGCCATAGCTCAACTTGTTAGAGCTGAACAGTATTTCTTGCTCTTAAAAATAATTGTTAGAATTAATTTGGTATTTTTTAAATAATTGACACAACGTTTTCTCATTATTCAACTGACGGTAAGTGCTATGATACATTTTTTCTGAGATTATTTTTTGATGTAAGTTTACTTTTAGTTTCATTCAGTTTGAAAATATTTCCTTATTACTATAAGTATTGTATTAATCGGTGCTTGTTTTATGTTATCGATTTTTATCCTACTATAATACCAAGATGTTGCGAAATTATTCTTATTAAATTATATTCATGATTTGAGGTTCAGTATTTTCAATATATTCGTTGGGTACGTATTCTTTTGTATTGCTTAAATTAGTGTAGTATATTCAAAAATGTATGTTATACATTGATAAAAAATCGATGTTTTAAAACATCGATCTTTGGAAACATTGATGTTTTTTGGTCGATGTATCAATACCATTGATGTTTTAATTTCTAACATCGATGTTTTGCCATCGATGTCGCACCTCTAGTTTGTTTTCATTAAAAAAGAAAAAAAACTATTTTTGCACAAATTTATAAAAAGTGGCAACGGAACAATATGTTCTTGACCATTTTTTGTGAAATTTCTTTTACCGGTATTAAAATACCGGTTTCCGATATCGGGTTTTAAAATACCGAATACCGGTATTGAATTTTTGGTCCGGTATTGCAATCCCTACTCCCCCCGAACTTGGTGGATCGAAGGTTGATTTGCTTCTAAAAAACTTTTTTAGCACTAATGGCAACGCAAAAAATTATTTTTAGGCACCAAAAAAATTGGAAACATTGTGTAAATTCTGAACAGATTTTAAAGTTTTGTTTCTCTCTCAAGAAGTGGAAGGGAAAAAAACTACCAATAGAAATCAAAATACTAAATTCCGGAGGCTTAACATTGACGTGCAGGGTTACCAGATTTAAGAGCAGTAAATACGGGACAGGCTTCGAGAAGTGAAAAAGGGGGGGGGGGGGAATTTTGAGGTTGATTGCAATTACTGGTTATGTATTTTTAAAGGGTGATAAACAACTATATTTTAGAAACTTTCGGATGATTTCTCTCAGTAACTATGTTTATGCGTGAGCATATTTTTGAAGGAACTCTAACTCAAAGAATAAAGTAAGCAATAGAACGAAGTTCAGTAAACAGATCGACGTTGATAGAAACAGGTGCTAATTAGTTTTTTACTTGCTTTCGCTATAAGTTAAATGGTGGAATTATTCTTAAAACAAAACGGGGACTTTTATCTCTGAAATCAAACCACTTTCTCATGCAAATTCACAGCTGTTTCAAAAAATGTCTGGTATTTCTCAGTCAGACATTGTACTTTTCTACCGTCTAGATGTTTTAAGGTTTTAGTGACGAACGATTCATAAAACCTATCTCCAAATCTACCCTCTAGCTGTTTTACCAAATGTGTCATAACATTATAAAGTTATCAGCTGCAGTTGTAGATTCATTTTGAAGTTTTTTATGAACAACTCAAAAACGGGGGACACATAAGGGTAACGGAACCAGTAACAGACAAAGGTCCAGTAACAGACAGTTATTAGTTTGGATTTAAATAATAAGAATTTTAGGCGGCTAAAACTGACTGCGGCTCATGAATGCTCCCACTAGACGGTGCAACCCTCTAGTGTTCATCAGAGTGAATTTTATGAGCCAGTTGGTATTTACAAGGCAGTGTTGGAAGGTTAGGAACAGCCACCACGAGGTCAGCTGGTGTTTCATGTTTATTTAAAATTTAATAAGGTTTCAGTTCTAAAAATAAAGAACTTTTGCACATTTTGAAGAGAAAAAAGGAATGTTTACCATTACTCATCTTTTCCTCAACTCATCTGTTACTGGGTATCATCAGATTTTTTGGAGTCTGTTACTGGGGGGTCGGACCTGTTTTCGAAATTGAGCAAATAAAAATAAAATTAACTAATTCAGAGGAATTAGTTAATTCCAAACTAATATCCATAAGCAGCTAAATGTTAGATGAGATGTTGTTGCATGAGAGAAAAACAGTTTAAAAGGTCTAAATAAATTAAAGGCTCAAAAAATTGTGCTAACCGAGAGCGATGCCTTAAGCATGTCTATTACTGGTGCCGTTACCCTACTACTAAGAAAATGGGGAACAAATGCAACCTCATTGGTTTCACATCAATTTTCAGCTGTACTTTCTTTATTTTAAAGCAATAATTTTCTGCAGCAGAGGCTTAGGAATGTATTATAAAATAGTTCATGAGAGCAGGCCAAGATTTAATGAGTCTATCTACAGCAGAAGCTAAACTTAGCCATCGTGTCAGGATAAACTTGAGTTGCTCTTTAAACTCTGGTTAGCAAACTCAAAAAACTCCTTCAGCTCATTCCGCTTAACTGCAGATCTATAAAAATGTGAATAAATTTTTAAAACAATAGTTTTGACATCAATTTCTAAAGCATCAACAGCATGGCGAAATACAGTGTTAACTATACGAGGTAAACAGCCTGACTTCAGTAAATTTTTGTTTTTCTCGTAGGGTACATGCTGACCGCTTTGTTTCAAAATTAGCATTGATATTGTCGGTTGAAAGTTTTAAACCTGACAGTAAATCCAAGTCTGACTCCATCAATGAGTTAGGCAATTAGTTTACTATAGAGTTAGCCGTCTCGAAACTTTTTGCTCTTTGATTCTCCTATTGTTCTTCATTTCACATTTTTTGTTTTACTTTATTTTTTGTAAAATATTGTTATTAGCTAGAATACGGGACTTTAACCGTCCCGTATGGAAGTTCACCGGGACGCGGGACAATTTTTCAAAATACGGGACTGTCCCTTGAAATCCGGGACGTCTGGCAACCCTGTTGACGTGAGAGAACGATAAATATGACAGAGTCGAGGTTAAATTAATTCAAAACGCAAATGTTTTTACCAGGGATGTGGAGTCGGAAATAATGACCAACTCCCAACTCCGATTTCTTTACACCAAAAATAGTCGAACTCCGGCTCTAACTCCGCGACTTCGGCAAAAATTTAGACTCGGAAGAAGAATGACTGCCACCGACTCGTGGAATTTTAAGTATTCAACTCTCGACACCGACTCCTTTATCTCAAAATTACTCCGACTCCGCAAACATTGGCAGAGTTTAAGACTTCGGGGGAAAATGACCGACTTCGAGTCTTCATACAAATTTAATATATGGGCAGTTCTCAAAAGGTGGGAACAAAAAAGTTAACTTTGAGCAATTTCAAAAATTTTCGAATTTGACATCAATTTTGATTTTATTCTATAGTATGCATACCTAGAACACAATATATGAACATGAAAAGACAGCAGGTATTTGTAAAAATTGTTAATTAGCAAATTAAATCAGCAATCTGTAGGTAACAGATTTTGGACATTGTTTTCCTGTAGGTAACGGATTTTGGACATCATCATAACGTAAGTTTCACCATTTTTGACAATTGTTAATCTGATTTTTAACTTTTCCAATGAAAATTTTATTTACTACTTTTTAAATTTTGCAATTTAATAATAAAGAGGATATTAATGAAATACTTGAATGGCTATACATGCTGCTCCTTACATTTAATAAAGTTTTGGAATGATTTTGAAGAAATTGATGCAAGGTTAAAAAAAAGCTTCAAATTAAAAATAATACAATTGTAAAAAGTGACATCAGTTTTAATAATGAATATTTTTTCTAATGTCATAAGAATTAAAATGATGTCTAAAAAATTATTGAAGAAAGAAATTCGTATTTCTATTTGGAGATCGTTAAATTATGTTTCCAAAAGAAAGAAAAGAAAAAGAATTCTAAAATAATAAAAGCGGAAAAAAAAAAAATTGCTAGCGCAGGTGATAAAGTCGCCAAAACTGGTACAGCTGACGATAAACTACATTTGTCAAATTGGAATTCCCCTCTGGTAACCTTTAGCTTATCGTATACTGTGTTGTCGCCAACGGAGGTTTGCTTGGCGATTTTAGCGCAAAATGGCTTTCGGTTCGATCATAAGCAGCCATGTTTCTACTGTAATTTATGTATTGTTCAATGTGTAACATATTAATTATGCAGAATACCAATGGATTAAAGAAGATAACATTATAATGACGTTTTTTATTGAGGTTAGAAGAATCATCAAAAATTATGAATAAATGGACAGAATTATCCACGTCAAGATCGTAACGCCATTTGGACATCTCACATGTACGTTTAAAAAAAATTATTTTTCTTCTAAGATACTGCATAAAAGCTTATGAAAACACTTTTAAACAATTAAAAATTGATTCCGAGGCTCGATAAACACCTTTAAAATGAAAACATCATATACTTAGTTCTCAAAAAATAGCATTGTAAAGATCGTAAATTTTGGACATGCATCAAATTTCAAACTTACTATTTTCTAAAATCGTTTACAAAGTGAATAATCTGTCTTTACTTTTGTTATTTGTGTAAAATATTAACAAATAATTATTCAATGTAAGATTCATACCTTTAAATTTTTTTTGAAACGTATGGAAATAATTTAAAAAAAATTTTCTTTAATGGTACATTTGCTCAGTTAACGTTTTGGTATGTCCAAAATTGCGCCTTTTAGCAAAGAAAATATTTTTTTAAGTGCATTTAAAGAGCATTTTTTCCATAATTTATGTCAATTCTTGTCTCTATACAGTATTATAATTTAACTCAAAAATTTTTGAGTTAATTAAAATGAAAGTTATTTGGTGTTGAAGCTTCAAAGTTGAGGTCTGTGTTTGCTCCCACCTTTTGAGAACTGCCCATATTACGTTTAAAATGCTAGATTAAAAAAAAGCAACAAAACATTCAAATATTTAAAAAATTGAAATTACTTTTTTTTTCCCTCGAAGTGAGATTTTTATTCGAAATACAGAGCTTGGAAATGCCCCTAACTTAAGTTTTGAGGTGTTTTGCAATTTTCAATGTGTAAAATATGCAGGAACCTATGGACTGTACTCATCTTAAGGGGTTCTGGGACACATTTTGAAAAAAAAATATTAAACAGTGTAGAGTTTTTAAGTTTTTTCCATTGATTCACCATCTTTTTAATAAGCAAAATCATAACATAAATATTAAAAAAAGTATTTAAATTTAATTGATTTTAAAAAATGGGATTGCTTTAAATCGCTAAACTAAAAATATTCTTTGTTAATTTTCAATTTTTTTTTTCAAAACGTTATACACAAGTATCTAAATTTTAATTTTATTCAACGAGTTAAAAAATATTAATTCAATAAAAAATAGAAAATATCAGAAGAAAAATTCGAAGCTAAGTACTTTTGTTTGTTTTTTTAAAAAATCGCTTTTTTTTTTGCAGTAAACGGTTTTTTATTTATTTTTTATTTTTTTTTTTATTTTATTTTGCCGAATAAAAATTAAAGTAAACTGTTTGAGAAAGATATACTCCAAAATTGAATCCCAAAATTAAAATCTTAAAAAATCGCTTTTTTTTTGCAGTAAACGGTTTTTTTATTTATTTTTTTTAATTTTATTTTGCCGAATAAAAATTAAAGTAAACTGTTTGAGAAAGATATACTCCAAATTTCATTACTTTATCTTTATCAGTTCTTGACTTACAAGAGTTTGAATGCAAAAAATTAGGAAAAATTTTCGTAATGGAGAACTCCAAGTGTTTGTGGGAAAGCTACTGGGAAGCTAGAGACTGAATGGGTCCATACGGGGCCATCGTGAAGTCAGTCGACTTCACGATGTCCCCGGTCCATAGCCTTTTCCTTCTGTCATTTTATTGTTATTTCTTTGTTCATTTGTTAATCTGTTTTTAAGTTAGAACTGTCTTTTGTACTCGTCATTGGAAGTAAAAAATGTAAAAAGATGTATACAAAATAAGCTTGTTGGAAGCATGAAAAATATATGTGCATGTGAATACAATAAACTGTCCAATAATTCTTTCTATAGATCTAAGTATTATTTTGGAGTTGCAGCAGAATATAGGTTCAGAAAGTCATAAGGGTAGACCGGGGCACGTTTCCGCAGTGCCCTTTTTTCAAAACGAATTATAACTGGAGAGTCAGCAGTAATAACAGATTGACGCTATTCCTTAGCAAATATTGACACTAGTTTTTGAGCATCAGTCGAGCATGCAGGAAAGATAATCTGTTTTTATCAAGTTGAGTAAATTTTGTGTTGAACGTTTTGAAGCTTATTGTGAATAAATATTACTTAGTTAAGAAAGAACAAATGTATAAAAATTAGCAGAATTTTATCCGTTTTTGAGAATTGTTTTTGTATGAACTGAAATGTTCTTAATTTTTTTGCACGTTAAAAACAAATCCACACTTGACGACGGGGCAAGTTTACGCGTTGACGTCGGAGCACCTTTACTCACGTTTTTACTGTGTCGTACTTAAACGTGCCCCTGACACTTTTTTTTTTTTTTTTTTTTTTTTTTTTGCTCCAAACTGTCTCGCACCTTTTTAGCATTTTCCAGCTATTTAGTTTGGAAAATTATCAATTTTAATTAAGTTGCACATTAGGGTGCGTCTTATAGTGCACTTTTTGAAAAATTTTTGAATTTCTTATGGGGCACCCCTTTAATTGCTTCCTTTTGATGAAAAAACACCCACTTAAAAGTTTCATAGAATTTGAACAAAATTTAGAGGTTGCTACCAGCGATTAAAATTACGTTCATTATGAAAAAAATAGAGGAAAAATATATTCCCAATTTTCTATTGCAATATTTGACATCAACATGAAATAGGTTGGTTAAGGTAGAAACATAACCCAAATACTTGTTTCCTATATATAGAAAAAAATAATAAGCATTTCATGGTTGCTATGCTGTGTAATAATGTCAAACAAAAATCATACAAAGGTTCCACTACGCCATTCATATCATTGGTTTAAAATTTCTGTCTTTTACATTCACCAATATTTTAATTTTTTCCCCTTTGTTTCTAGTAATGTGAAATATATAAGCTTTTTTCTGATTGCTACCCATCAAACAAACTATTTGATAATATATCTTCAAAAAAAACTTGATGAAAAGACCTTTATGGTGAAAAATCTGAATGTTAGTAATGAAATCCTTTATTTTTTTCCCTTTGGTTTTAGTTCTACAACATCTGCTGTACAGTGTTTCATTGGAGGAGTTGTTCTTTTAGGTTTCTTTAAGAAAGAGACCAATTTGGAGTTTGTCTCTGCAGAAATGACACGTAGATGTCAAATAAAATTACTTGAAGCAACCGTTTCTTTCTTGTAAGTGAAAATGCTTTTCAACAACAAAACAACAAATCTAGATAAACTTTATTGTAAATTCTTGTTCTTCAGAATCAGTCAAAGTACAGTAAAACCCTTCCTAAAGGACACCCCTCAAGGGCGGGACACCCCTCTTTTACGGACGTTTTTTAATTCCACGATTCCAATGCGAATAACATTATTAAACCACTGTCCTGCGCACACCCTTCTATTGTGGACAAAAAAATTTTTGTCCCGTTAGTGTCCGCATTAGAGGGGTTTTACTGTACATTCAGTTACAACAGAGGTTTAAAAAAAATACTCTCACTACAGTTGATTCAGATTCTTCATGATTTTCTTTCCTTCAAAATTTCTTCTTTTCACGCAAGTTCTATTGCCTTTTTAAATAGAGATTTTGTTACCAATTTCGCCTTGTCCTCCTAGTTTCCTTTCAGTTAGAAATAATTTCTCGCCTGGAAGTGAAATCTTTTGGAAAGTATCATCAACTTGAGCAAGGTCAAGCAAATAATCTAATGATGGATTCCAATAATTTTGTTTTTAATTATTGAAATAGAACTCTTTTAATTTTCTTTTTGAGTTCTTAACTGATAACTTGTGTTTCTTTGAGTTGCTAACCAACAGTTAGTTAAGAGGTTGAGAGTTGATTGTAGCTACAGTTAATTAACATGATTTGATAAAATATGAAATAATTTCAAAGTCAGTAACAATCTAATTTATTACTAATTAAAGTTAATGACAAAAAGATAACATAAATAAATCTTATAATAATCGATGCAAAAAAAAGTTAAGATTTCAAATTTTGCAGTAATGGTAGCAACCTCTAAATATTATTCAATTTTTATTTTTAACATATGTGAATTTTTTTTTCATTCAAAGGAACAAAATGAGAGGGTGCCTCATGAAAAAATAACATCTTTAAAAATAAGACGCACCCTATTGCACATTCGTATCTTATAGCTTATAATCATATAATGTTGTCTTCATCCCCCTTCAGCTTTAACTTTATACACTATTCAGTCTGTAACAAATTTGCTTTGTTTTAACGGTGGTAAAACATTATGTTCAAAACACTAACAGAACCACGTTAGGTGTCAAAATAAATATGCGTGAACGTGCCCCGTGTCTTTGGCAAGTTTACGCAACCGACTTGGACTCAAAAATAATTTTTTTAACGGTTAAAAACACAAACTGAGCAACAACTGAATATACCAATTTCGACTCTATTAACTGCTTCATAAAACCACAATGGCTAATAAGTTAAAACATAAAAATTTGAAAATTCATTGAAAAAATCAGCGTAAACGTGTCCCAATCTACCCTACTTACTGAACAAAAAGTGGTAAAATTCACGATTTCGAGATCACATCACTTTTTCCTCCCCTTTTTTCATTTTTAATGAGTCCTAAATACGTATGGCGCAGTATAACCTTCAAGGGCTCTTGCGCCATAAAAATCAAACCAACCAACCAACCTAAATACGTATCTCCATTCATCTCTTGACATTTCATCTTTAATGTAGAGTATTTTCATTTTCCTGTGAACGAAATAATGCTCAGAAAAACTTGTCACCACTTTGGATTTTCACTCTAACCCGAACCTTTGGAATGTGTCCCATATTTTTAACTGAAGCAAATGCTGGTCTGAAAGATCTGTTATTCAATCTGAAAAGTCTTTGTTGAGTTCGTAGCTTATTATTTTTCTTTTTTACGGCCCTATTTTCGTTATGCTGTCTTTCAAAACGAACAAAATGGGCCCCTGATAGTGATTCCATTGTTTCCATCCGTCTATTTGCACCGTTTATCGTCACTCTTATTGAAAACTGATCTCTTATCCCCTGTCAATAGGCTATTCTTGGTTGGGGAATTTCAGTCTAATATTTTTTTTCGTTTTTACTCGTTGACAAGTGGTTTCAAGACTTTCATCCACACCGACAATAAAAAATAAAAAGCTAATCCAGTCTAACTCACCCAGTTAATTCGAGATCGCAACTAGAGATGCAAAATTTCTGGAAATTTTGAGGCTATTGGGGGAAAAAGTTATTTTCCGGTTTTTTCCCTTGAAAAAATGGAAAAGTTGATTGTTTGTAAATTGAAATTTAGTTTGATAGTTATATCTTTTTAGAAAACATAAAAAATGCTAAATATTTAAAAATATATGTACCGTCCATATTTTTTCCCTTTTTTAACAGAAATATTCACTTGACTTTTAAACCTATTCAAAAAAAAAAAAAAAGGCTAGTTGCTTTCATTGTTCAAAGCATCAAAATTATCCAAATTATTCTAATAATTCAACTGTTAATCTTTACTAATAACAAAGCTGAAAGTCTCGCTGTCCGGATCTCTCTGTCTGTCCATATCTCTCTGTCTGTCAGAATCTCTGTGACTCGCATAGCGTCTAGACAGTTCCGCCGATTTTCATGAAATTTGGCACAAAGTTAGTTTGTAGCATGGGGGTGTGCAACTCGAAGCGATTTTTCGAAAATTCGATGTGGTTATTTTTCTGTTCCAATTTTAAGAACAAAATTATCATAAGATGGACGAGTAAATTACGAAATTATCATAACGTGGAACCATAACATAGGAACAAGCCAATTGGCGAGATACGAAATTATCATAACGTGGAACCGTAACATGGGTACAAGCCAGTTGGCGAGAAAATTCACCACACATTATTTGTAAATACTATACAGGCGAACCAAGAGACCTTTTAATTTTTCTATTACGGGCAAAGCCGTGCGGCTACCACCAGTTTTAAACAAAATGTGACTTTTGTGCATAATTCAATGATTTTTTATTTATTTTTTGACAGAAAGTGTTTTGTGTGTGTGTGTGTGTGTGTGTGTGTAAATCGTGAGTTCGAATTTGCAATTGACTTTCATCGTATTCTTAGCTACTCCTCAAGGAAATTACCCTAAATAATTGTAAAACATACACTGTTGTCATCGGGGCTCTATTCTTGACGGCACGATGCAGTCAAATTCGTTTATAACGAACGCAAATGGACCGCGATATTTGCTCGTTATAACCGAGTGCTTGTAAAAGAGAGTTCGTGAAAAAAAAACCATAAAAATTCATCATACTTGCCTCTTTTTTTTTCTTTTTAATCACTGTGTTGTGTTCCAAAAAGGTTGGTCACTTTGCTTTGAACTGTCTGAATGTCTCTTTCTTATCATTGTTTTTGAGGAATATAATGTAAATTTTAAAAGTTTCTTTACTCCAAAAATTAAAAAAAAAGTGCTGTCATCTCTTCCTGTGTTTCATGAATCCTGTGTTCTCAGGATTCATGATTTATCACTCACTTTGATTAACTTTGGAATATTAAAGAAAATTTCCCAAAAAAGACTAAGCTGAGCTGAAAATCAATAGAAATGATATGAATCGCAAAAATATTGCCCGTTTTAAGCTGGGTTTGCGCGTTAAAAGCGAGTTATGCCCTCATAGACTTGACATTGCACCGACCAAGTGTTTTTAATTTCCTCGCTAAATCCGTGTTCTCGTTTAAATTAGGGCTCGTTATAAGCGAGTTCGACTGTAGTTCCTACGGCCCTCACTAGCGTATACTCAAACTAAAGTACACTCAAACATATAAATGCGAGCTGTTTTCTGAAAAATGAATTGAAAATTCTAGTTAAAGAAGATGACAATAATACCAATTAAGTTTACACAAAATATTTTTTTCCTTCAACAATATGGAAATTAACTGCCATTTGATTGAATTTCAATTATGATAAAATTGTTCAAAACACTCTGTAATTTTTGATTTCTAGACAAAAGCCGGCGACCATATTTTCAAAAATGAATCCAAGTTTTTATTTTTCCTCTTGGCCTCTATTTTGTATAGCTTTCTGCCTCTCGTTTTAATTGGTTTTATTTATGTTTTATTTATTTGCCTATTTATTTATTTTTTTTTTTTTTTTCACTTCTTAAGTAAAACATTTTAGCCAATAGCATTTATATGTGTGTTTCGAAGGTACGTTTTTTTCCCTAGTACAGTTTTACCTAGTTTCCCTAGTTATATGGTTATGTTTTAACTTAGCTGAAAGAACTCGCCGAAATCTTGCGTTAATTTGTGATTTTTTTTTTTTTTTTTTGAAGAACTCGCCTTCAGATCTTTTGCATGTAAAAACTAGATTTAATGGCACGATGTAAAAGTGACAAAATTTCATGATTCTATTTCTTATTGTGTTGTAATGTATATTCATTGCTTTTTTTTTTTCTGGAATGTCTAAACAAGTGGAAAACATTCCATTTTAAGTATCGCAACGCAAGCTAATTCTCTTGTTCATTCACTTCTTTATGACGTCAGAAATGAGATATCGTTTGCTCCGTGTGGTCACCGGCAGTTTTTCTTTACCCACTTGTCCTGAGAAGTTGCTACCAGCTGTTCTGATATACACATTCGAATTCTATTATTAGTATTTACTGTTCTTTCATTTTCGATGGAAGAATGGAAATCCGGAAAGCCTGCAGGCAGCCGCGAGAGTGTTTTCTTCTCATTTACATATTTTTTGACCCATATTCTACCAGTTTTATAAAAGAACATGAGCCGGCATCATATCGTTTTTGTATTATTTTTTGTTTGAAAATCGTCTGCATGACTCGTCTCGAATCAACTCTTCTAAATCGTTTACTCGAAGTTGATTGGGTGATGCGAGCGAGGAGAGAAGGTGTGCTCCCGGGATAATACCGTAAAAACTGGCTTTACAGGTGGTTTATTTGTTTACTTCTCTGCTGCTCCGGTGTTGCTTTCAGTTGCGTTTCGTACTTCGCACTGAAGAGATTCAACCTGATATTTTGGAAAGTGATGGAATGGAATTCTACTTCCTAATCGAACAACTAGTGGCGCAATCCGCTGTTTTTACTGGTTTGTGTGTTCTACAGAAGTTCGCAAATGAAAAATTGATGCATACTTACAAGTTTTTTTGTGTGTTTATTACTCATCAATTATAATTTTCATCGTTATTTCTGAGTTTTGAATATTTTTAAGAGGTTGATTGTTCTATTAGAGTAATATCACAACATTAATGATATATAGCATCTTATCAACGTTCTGGAAATAATTTTTAACTGTTAATTTCAGTGATTATCAAAAACAAATATGTGTAAATATTAAACCGTTTGAAGGAAGTTTACAAAACATTTCTTAAGTTATTTCATTTATTAATGTTTTATTTTTTAATCGTTTGTCAAGAGCAGTATTCACGATTGTGTCCAATTCCTAACTTCTGATCACATATTGCTCTTGCTCAATGAAGGATTTAATCAGTGCAATTCGATGAGTATGATTAATTCTGCATTTTGTTATAAAATATTTCTCGTCATAAGTTTTTGAATACTGAGTGACAGGTGTGCAGCAGCACTTTCTGATGAAAAATATTTTATTGACATTTTAAAAAGTACACAACAAAAAAACAGTGCTGACTAAATTTTTTAGAATAATTGCTAAGGAGCAGATTCAAAAAGTTCATTTGCTAATTTTTTTTGTGAACAGCAGTAGTCAACTGACTGAAATTTAGTGAGATAGCAAAAAAAAAAAAGAGAGAGAGAGAGAGAGATTGAGGTTTAAATATTTCATACTTGTCTATCTTACGTCTGAAGAGAAAACATGTTTATTACACCTTAAGTACTTTTACTTTGAAAGTATAACAAGTGATGCATTTGAATGAGTTATTCAGTGAATGTCAAAGAAGATCGATTTAGCAGTTTGAGTCTTCGAACTGACGCATATGCGAAACGTGCTAAACCGGCGTTGAGTGCTTGATTGATATTTCTTTCTTTTTAATTTATATGGTTATTTTTGAGGCAACTCTTCAAACGTGAGATTTCCCCGACTTCAAATTTAATCATGTAGGAAGTGGAAAATGTTAATGAAATGTTCTCCGCTGTGATATTATGCCAATAGAAAATAAACTAAAGAAGCATTTAGCAAACTGGAATCGCGCATGGGGATATGGTGTTCGACGCCTGTGCGCCGAGCCAAATTAAGAAGAATGAGGAAAATTCTGGTTTCCCTTGTTGAATACGTGAGTAGATTTTTTTTTTTATTAATACGAAAATTTGTCTAAAGACGAGTATTTTCTGTAAAAAGGACAGATAAGTAAATTATTGAAATCAATTAAATTCGTAACAATATGCTAATTTATACAAATAAAATTTAAATAAGTAAATTATTTATTTATTTATTTTTATTATTTCATTTTCTTTGTATTCAAATTTTGTTTTCACTGTATTTCAAATTTACATGTGTTTTATAAACATTTTATCACAAAAATTGATATGATTTGGATATTTTGCTATTCATTTATATTTACTTTCGTTGTTCAACGTTTATTGGATTGTTGTCCTTTTTTGAGACATCAAAAATGACCTATGAGAAAAGGCGTTCTGCACAATGGGGTGGTTTCCTACAGTCAAAAGTACTACTTTTAGTCATTGAATTGGATAGAATGAGCAAAAAAAAAAAAAACACGGACCCAGAAAATACTTTCATTTTTCCAACAGTTTTTTTTTTTTTTTTTTTTGATTTTTTTTTAAATGTCCCGATTTTTTAAACAAGGCGTGGTCTTGATAACGGCACAAATGCTGCACTTTACCGCATCTTTCTACCACGTTTCCACGTTATGATAATCAAGAAGCGAATTAAAATTGCGTTCTACGTTTGCTATCAACCATATCGTTGCCAATACACGCGAGTAAAGATGCAAATTAAAAATTTTGCACTGTGAATGGCAACACAGAATGGTATTTCATCATTTGTGATGTCATCGGCAGAATCCGTAAACAATGAAAACGCTCCGATTTAAGTTTTTTTTTTTTTTTTTTTTTTTTTAATATTGAACTTTTATAAATTATTTTAAAAATGGTCAGATTCTATGTTTTTAAGCATGTTCTTTCAGAAAAAAATACTCTTAAAATTTTGGAAACGACCCCATTTTGGGGAAGAGGAAACGTTTTGTTTTACTTGTTTTTTTATCTTTTATTTTATTTATTTATTTATTTATAAGGCCAGGGTCAACAAAGGCTGTTGTGCCAAGGCTCTAGACTGGAATTTGAAACATCAGAAATGTAGGTTTCACTTACCAATACGTGTGAGGGGTGTTCATGCAAAATATTCTACTCTATAAACACCTAACATACTGGGCCCAAATGACTGAAATAGCAGTTTTGTGTATAATGACTAATGATATTAAAAAGTTTTCGGCTTCTGTAAAGTCGGTTTATTATACAAAAAAAAAAAAAAAGTGTTTTATGCATCAATACTCAAATGTGTTCAGGTCCTGAAAGTATTTCGTTGTTTGTACCCTGCTGTAACTTTCTTTTTCCAAGATTTCCCATTATCAATAAAACTAGCCCGTTTTGCACTGAATAGTATTTACCAAGCACATACCGCTCATTTTGAAGAAGAGTGCCACAATACAAAAAAATGAAATTTTACAGGAGAAGCGTTTAAAGTTGAACTCTTCAGGCGATTTGCGTTACGAAAAGTAAGTTCGCTGTGCTCTCCAGTGGTTAATATTAGAACATAACATTTGTCATTATTTTCCAAAGAAGATAACGTCATTTGAAGACCTTCAAGCGAACAAAAAAATAAATAAATAAATAAATAAAAAATTTCGTATTGTGGCACTCTTCTTCGAAACGAGCGATATATTTTATTGCAAATACTTTAAACTTGAAACATTTGAAAATGTATGTCAGTGTTTCAAAACCTGAAAACAACAGAAATTCACTGCAATTTAAAGAAGTTAATGAGAACGGTCTGAAAGATAAAGTAATACAAAAATGAATCTGTGCTTTTTTCTCTGCAAATTAGGCTCGTTTTATTGCAATGACAATTATTATTCGAAGAGCTGTAAAAACTTGGCAGATGTTTTAGGACTAAGGTGCGGCATCTGAAAAAGTTGGACTTGCATTTATGATCGTTTTCCGAGATGCCTGTCCCCTTTTTATGATTTTGAAATTTTGAGTTCTATTGAATCGTATGCTTGCTGCAAGACCAGCATCCGGTTTCCAGTATTTCAATTCCTTCTATCATCTTCGTTGATAATTGTCACCTCACCTAGTGAAAAATTCTCCGAAATAGTATCACTGCATAAAATGGACTCGAAATGCAATTAGTTCGAGATACATATAAGCAAGAAAGTTGTTCAGTATACTTTAAAATTCTGGAAAATGTTTGCACTTTAAAATAAAAAGAAAAAAGACGGCATTCAGAGGAAAACGTGTCCATGTGATGATAATGTGACAAGGACTGTAGTACAGTCCTTGGCTTCGAGTCTGTTGGACAGTCCTTATTATGTTATTTGCATGTAAGGATCAATAGGAACCGCCCTTCTCCATGAAAACCTTCACCGAAAATTACTGTAGTTGCACCACTGGTACGATATACAATCAAAATGAACGGTCAAAGGTCTTGAAATAGCACTCTGACATCTGTGCACTCAGAAGAAGTACTATTTTTGCTGGAATCTCACGAGAGTACTTTTCGCATGATTTTCACGCGGGTTCGTTTTTTCTAAAACAACCCCTTCTCTTAAGATCCAAAATATTGTCCGGAATTCAAAACAAAATTTATTGCTAGAAATCATTCTATAAGCCACTTTTTAGAAAATGATGAACTAAGAATACCGTTGGATAAGGTTTGTAGCACCACAATAGCTCGAAAAGAACGATATTTGTAATACCGTTGATTAGTCTATTATGAAATGAAAAGCCAATACATTTCAAAATCAGATGAGCTGAAAATCAAAAGGATATCTGACACGATGTTTCTAGTCACAACATTGATAAATCCAACTTTTGAATGGCATCCGAGGACAAAACAAGCGAATGTCTAATCTTTCGGATGAAATTCAGTTGTCATTTCTTTTGTCACTTGTCATCGAAAATTTTAAATTAAAAGGCGAAAGCTTTCTCTTTCTCCCCCCGCCCCACTTTTTTTACAAGTCTTTATCGGGTTTGTTATCGGAAAAGAACTCTTCCGATTTTGTTCGCACGACGAACTAAGTTCAAAGGTGAAAGTAATAGATCGGTTCTGCATCGCTTAATGACGATGCGAGTTATACACTCTCGTGATACTCTTACCCCGTCTGAGGAATGTAGGCTCTTGTCGTTCAGTTCACTATCTACGTGCAAATGATGTCATTTATAAAAGGCTGTTTTAAAATATTTCAATGTTCTACATTCAAACGAATGATATAAACATGTATATAGAAAAGAGAGTGGAATTGTTGATGGCAAAAAAAGCACGAAATATCTTGAAAAGTATGAGTTTTATTGTAGTTTTTGAATTTCATTATATATAACTGTATATCTAATTTTAGTTCTGCTTTTTCAAGCAATTTGATGGATGTGAAGTTAGGTTATTTGAGTTATGTAAGTGTCTAAGTCGCTAAAAGTTCAAAGGTGAGAAATACGATCGGTTCTGCATAGCTCAATGCAGATTAGCGAGTTTTGTTCTCATTGATACTCTTATCCAGTCTGAGGAATCTCTTGTCGTTCGTTTCACTATCTTTGTACAAATGATGTCATTTATGAAAGCCTATTTTAGAATATTTCAAGATTCTAGAATCAAACGCATGCATCTAGAAAAGAGATTTTAAATTTCAACGTCACAAAAAGCAGGAATTATTTTGCTAAGCAAGGCCTGCGTTAAGGATTTCAAATTCTTTACCTGTAAATTAGCCAAATTTAAAAAATATTAGTCAAATTATAAAAACCTTAGCCAAAGACAAATTTTAACAAATTAGAGAATTTAATATATAATTTTAGAAAGTATAAACTGCAAACACTTGTACTTCTCTTTAAAAAATACAGCATACCTTTTAAAATAAATTAGATACTTGTTGAGCGGGGTTTATTTTTTTCTAGCGGAATTTTTAACTATCGTTTGACGTAATTTTAAGATCGAGGCTTATTCTTTTTCTGTCCAAACTTTGGAGGATTTCTTTTTCGCCAATATTTCCCTCAAATCAGAGTTTTTTTCGATTAATTAACGATTTTATTGCATTTGGCGCGGTGGCGAACTTTGAAGGCGGGCCCCTTCAAAGTATGTTACAGTTTTATTGTAGCCCCTTCTATTATTTGTTTAGATCTAATTTTAGCTCTGCTTTTTCCAATCATTTGATTGTTGTACAGCTCATGGTTTATCCAGTTTGAAGAATGCGAGCCCCTGTCGCTCCCTCTGTGCAAATGATATCAGTTTTGGCAGTCTATTTTTAAATATTTCAAGATTCTAGAGTCGAACGTAGGATTAGGATATAGCATGCATCTTGAACAGCGCCGACGAGAGGCCATGCCAACCTAGTCTAAAACTAGGGACACAATGTGGAATCGGAGTAGTGTAAGTTTTATTAGTTTTGAGAGGGAGAGAGGGCCCGGTAACCAGACCAAAGGTACTAAGAGTCCGTCCCGGCTCTCGGCGACCCTAATCTGGAAAAAAAAATTGAATTTTTAATGGCTCAAAAAGTACGAATTATCTTAACCAAGCATGACAGTTTCATTGTAGTCCTTTCTGTTTCACTTTGTAAATCTAATTTTAACTCACGGCGTTCGCAGAAAATTTTTGGCTCTGCAGAATTTATTTTTCAAACTGCTAACGTTAATTTATTTTTATTTATTTATTTTATTTTATTTTTAAAGTGAATTTTTAAGAAAATCCCAGAGTTTATTTCTGTTAAAGCCTTTCTCCAAAAGTCTTTTAAAGTAGATGTAAAAAAAATAATGGTTTTGGCAATTTTCTTCAGTTAGTGAAAAATAAGCAAACTATACGTTATTGTAAAAAAAAAAAAAAAAAAAAAAAAAAAACATGATTTGAAGCACTTTTTTTTGTCTCTTTCATATAAATATAAATTTAATTTTTTATTCAAGGGTAAGTTAGGCAAAATAATTATTTGCAGAAAATTTTCCAGTTAGGATTTATGTTCGCAGAAAGCTTTTCATTTTATCTAAGTCTGGTTAGATCATTTGTCAATATGTATGTGTGTAGCCAAAAGGCGGGATTTCGTCCCTCAGAAATAGCTGCAACAGACTCTTAGCATTAAATATGGACATACTGGGGTAGTAATCCGGCTTAAAATTAATTTTTGGGGTACAAAAAATGATTTTTAAATAATATTGGAGTATGTAGAAATTTTTCACTTAACATCACCACAAAAAAAATAACAGAATTTCAAAAAAAAGAAAAATGCTAAGCATTTTTCATAATGCACTCAAAAGACAAAATTTAAGTAGTCGTGTAGTTTTCAATTATTCCAAGACGACAAACGGGGAAAAGTGCGGCTCAAGTCATTTCAGACCGAACTTTTCCAGAAAAATATACATGTTTCAACACTTAAATTTATGACAGAATGTTAAATAATGATAAGAAATTCTCCACCTGACTTGAGCCGCACTTTTCCTCGTTTGTGGAGTCGTTTTCTTGAAATAATTGAAAACTACAGGAGTACTTAAAAGTGCTTAGTGTTTTTTAATTCTGTTATTTATTCTGGATATTAAAAGATACCCGAACCAGACCTTTTTCAGAAATAACTGTGTTTAGGAACATAGTATGTTTAGAAACTAGTAATTAAATTTTCTGCTGTAGTGTTCATAAAAATCAATAATTAGCATTAAAAAACATCAGCGCAAGAATATTTTTCCTGGATATGGTATTCAATGTTAATCCTCATTATGAGCACCTGACTCTATATGTTTCTCTTTATTTATAACTGTTTCTCTTGTTACATATTTTTTCCTCATTAGTTTGATTGCTTATTTGACAGAAATGTGTTTACTCAATGATTCTTACTCTACAACTGCTGAAGCTTATTGTTAATGCTCTTGAACAAAAAAAAAAAAAAAAAAAAAAAATTCTCTCCTTCAAAGCAGTTCTTTTTATTTAGTGATTCGACGACCACAGATTGATCGCATTTTTTCATTCGACATCCGACGAAAAATGCGTTCGATGGCACGTTTCCGCATAGTTGAGATGAAATGCCAGTTTTTCATTTCGTGTGCCTTTTGTCGTCTGGGATGGTCGCTGTTTACGCACTAATCTCTTTAGTGTTGCGGCGATCACATTCTGTAGCGGATCCCCATTTGCTGGAGACTTCTCATTTTGTCAAAAATATCAACATTTTTTTTTTTTTTTTTTTCCGGTCTTTGTTACTTTTAGTTCACTTGCGGCGACGGGATCTTTTCTAAACTTGTTCAGCTAGTTTTTTAGTATTTCTCAGTGTAATTGTGAGCGAATTGATTCCATCCGTTAAGTATTTCTCGGTTTAATTTGAGCAAATTGGTTTTGATTTTTTAGTAGTTATCAGTCTAATCTTGAGCAAATATTTGTTCCCTCAAATCTGTCTTGAACGAATTGATTTGTTTTTATTTATTTTTTTTTAAATTTAGTTTTGTTTTTTTATTCATTTATGACTTTTCTCACGAATCCCCCCCCCCCTTTTTTTCATTTTATTTTTGAGTAAATCAATTCTATTTTTTAGTGGTTCTCAATCTAGATTTGAGCTAATTGATTCAATTTTTTTAGTGTATATCTCAATCTAATTTCGGGTAAATTAATTCCTTCTCTATTATTCTTTACTTTTCCTTTTATTAATATAAGTCGTTTTTCTCCTGTTTCACTTGAATGTTTCCATTTTCTGTTTCTAACTTTTTCTTTTAAGACTACATCTAGCACTAGAGATTGAGAACGTTGGACGTATCAGTGGGACCATTCCATGGAATTACCGTCTTTTTGTCCAGCACTTTGGCAGCTAATATATTTCATAAAAAATGATAATTTGCACTGGTAATGAACCAATATTTTCTCTTAACAAATCACACAGACGTTTGTGATTTCATTAACAGCAAAAAAATTTTTTTCATTACCTTATTTAAATTAACTTTTAATGTAATATACAAGCTGTCACATGCGAAACAAAACGTGTTTCTCCGTGGAATGACCCAATGACAATCAAAAATGTTTTTGCAGCTTTTCTCCATCTGTGTTCTCCGAAGGGGGTAGAGCCTTGGGGAAAGGTCAACTGAGATCTGAACTTTCAACGTATTCAAAATCTGACTAATGCATAGAGTAAAGAAATTATTCTATGGTCTAATGCACTTTTGAAGCTCAAAATTGTGGATAAATGTGTTTAAAACATCTCAACTCGACTCCATGGTGGGACACCGAGGAAAAACTAGACGATATAATTAATCAAATGAATTTTATTCATAAGAGCTCCTAGCAAATTACCGTTTTACCTCCCACGCCTAGGAACATATCATTTAAATTACTAACATATGTGTAATGATGGGCGTAGTTTATCTCTCAGGTATTTTCAATGAGTTTTAGGAGTTATATTTTTGAGTTTGAGGTGGCTATCTGTATGAAAAAATGCAAATATATCTAAATGGAATGTTAGAGAACGCGCTTTTACGTTTCCAGTGCTGCTTAATATTTTTTCTTTCGTGTAAAATAAAATATTTTGCGTTCGTTACCTTATCTATACTAATAATATAAAGCTGAAGAGTTTGTTTGAACGCGCTAATCTCAGGACCTACTGGTTCGAACTAAAGAATTCTTTTTTTTTTGTTGAATAGTCCATTTATTGAGGAAGGCTATGAGTTACATAACATCACGCTATCACTAATAAGAGTGGAGCAGCAATAAATTGAAATTAAATCAGTAATAATCATGATGTATTTTTAGCCTACTTTCCCAGTAAAAGTCAGAGAAAGGGGGGGAAAAAAGCATGAAAGGGCTTAATGCATCTTGAAAATATCGCGAAAAACTAAAACAAAAAAAGTCTAAAATAAAAATAATAAAAAATTATTTAATAAATATCGAAAAATTAAAAATTGGAAAGTAGGATATTGAGAAGGGGGAAAAGTGTCTGTCGGTCGGTCTGTCTGTCTGCCCCAATAACTTTGGAGTGAATAGTCCGATTCGAACAAAATTTTTTTTGTTCGAAAGATCTCGGCGTGGACACCTCATTCCTATATTTCACTTTTTGATTTGAACAGTTCAAAAAAACTTAACATTAGCGCCTACGGGGAAATTTTAAACAAATTCCAAACTTAGAGGCGTATTTGCTTCAAACAAACTTGATTTTCAACAGTTCAAATTGTTAATTGACCCTCAAAACTAAAAAATTCACCATCGCCGAATTTTAAAACACCGTGGTTGATATTTAATGAATTTTTAAAAATCCACGCGCAAAAGTGCGCTCTTCTGAAACGTCACGAGCCTACGTCACAGGGCGCGAATGGGCAACCTTCCGCCGAAGATCCCTTGTTTTCGCTAGGGACACATTTTGAGCGCGCTGATATTTTTATTTTTTAGAAATTCAATAATCTTTTTGAACACACTATGGAGGCCGGATTCGTTAAAGCACAATCTAAATAATCTTCCTCAAATAATATCAATGATGATATTCGAATATTTCCGAGAGGATGAGAGGTAAATGTTCCAGAAACGCGAGGAATTTAATGCGAGGAGATAAGCCTTTTACGTTTTGTCTTCGAAGTCGAATGCACGTTCTTCGGTTTCTCCCATGACATGGAAACCGGTTCGCTAGCGTTTCTCTCCTATCAGAAGAGCGCATGACGTCACTTCCTATGCCATTTGACGTCACAAGGGCTTGAACTTAATTAAAAATTAATTTTAAAAAAATTACTTATCGTATCGCAAAAATTTTTTCACCTATGATGTTCATACATGTTACTCTATCATATAAAAATAAAATTGAAAAATTGAAAACTTCCCTATTGAAGGCGGATTTACTTCAAACAAATTTTGTTGGAAATAGCTCTTGACTACAAACTCCCGACTCCGAGAATTTTGGGGCACCTGACTTCTGTGCCCGACAATTTAGTCGGACTCCGACTCCCCGACTTCGACTCTATGACTTCGTAGTTTTGGCAAAAATGTATACACGGAGGAAAAATGTCTTACTCTGTTGCTTGGATATTGGACTCCGACTCCTTTATCTCAAAAAAAGTCCGACCCCGCAAACATTGGCAGAGTTGCGTACTCTAAGGGAAATGACCGATTCCAACTCCGAGTCTTTCAATCTGACTCTTTTATCCCAAAAGGAGATTGACTCCGACTCCGCAGCCATGGTTTTAACTGTGAAATAATTATTGTTAATATGAGTTTTTTTAATTTTTATTCTAAGTTTATTTTATGTTTATGTATTCAGTTTTCTTCGGAAAAACTCAAAGTCCTTTATGTTTCTACTTGAAGATATGCGCAGACATTTTTTTTTTTTTTTTCACAATGAAAATTATTTTTTTAAGTTGACATTTTATTTATTTAGTTTAATAAGCTTATTAATTGTACTTTTTTTTTGAAAGCGGTTAAAGATTTTTTTTTTTTTTTTAATGGGAAAAAGTGCATTAGCTGCTTTGTTTAAATGGTGCTGCTATTTTGTTTGCTCGATTATTTATTTATTTATTTTACACATCTAATTCTTTAGATGAGTAAGGCATATTTTATTTCTAGAAATCGGCTTAAAGTATTAAAAAATTATGTTTGAAACAATTTGCGATTTCAGCTATTTTTGAGAATATTGATCAGATGCTAAAAAGTAGATACGGGTGTACGGGAAAGTATGCTCGTTTAGTTCTAGACGGAACTTCTTGTTTGTTGCATCAAAAGCTCCAACTTTAGTTGCCCGAATAGCTCAGTCGGTAAAGTGCTCTGCCGGCAGCGCTAGGGTCTCTAGTTCGAACCCGGCTGCGAGCGAGAAGATTTTCAGCGTTAGTTAGGATTTTCAGATTTACTCGGTTCATTTGAAAATTAATTAATCTGTTAAACAATGGTTTTCAATTAATTTTCATTGAACTTTTTTTGTCTCGATTTTCTTATTTCACGGAAAACATCGATATGGATAAGGGTGTGCAATTTTTTACTATATATATATATATATATATATCAGCGTGATGTACGTAAAATAGTCTTTTAATACATTGCTGTCTTATTAACGAGGGTGAAACCGCGGGGCACAGCTTAAAGGAAAGTATAAATTGTTTCCCAATATTATTACTGACCCACGCTGGGTATGCAATTTTTATGCTCAACAGGTCGCACAATAACTTTTTTTTGTTGTTCGGATTATGTCTTGAGGTGCCGCAAGAGCAAAGTTTCGCAAAAACGCACTTTTTGCCGAATGCACTGGCATCTGGGAGCTTGAGTCATTGCAGCAGCGGATGTTTAAATGGGCCGGGGCTGGTCAGCAGTGATTTGTGTGAGTAGGGCCAAGCTCAGACCATGAGTTTCACTTTCTTTGTCGAGTTGAGTTAGTGAGTAGCGTAAAATTTCGTTAGTTGGTAAAACACTTCATTGTTGTGATTTGCAATGGCTCAGTCTAAACAAGTGCAGACGAGACAAATGTCAGAATGTCCTATTTTTGGAATACTTAGCGATTTCAATGAAGCTTTACTACCCACTTACGAAGATGTAATGAAATGCTACTGTTTTATTAGACGCGGCCTAAAAAGTGCGGGTAGAAAAGATCTTTCTGTAAGTGAAATATATATGACTTTTCAGTTTCCAGAATAGATTACATTTGGTCAAGAGCTTCTTTGAGAGAACAGGAATAGAAGCCTAATGGATTCTTAGATGGTAAAACAAAATAATCAAACGAATTTGAAGACGAACTAAGTCAACAGCTGGAAACCTGTTCTAATCTTCCTGTGGTTACTTCCTTACCCATTGAAAATAACCTTCTTTTTGAGAACATACAGGACATAAGTATCGATCACAAATATGTATTGGATATGTGTTTCACTATATCAAGTGGGACTTGCTCACTAGATTTATCTTCAAGGAACCTGGGAAAACTTCCCCACTCCAGATGACTTACATTTGCAAACCGTATATTTCGATTATACGTGGCAACTAAAGATCCGACTGAAAATCTCAAGACTCTGACTCAGTACATTGTTAAAGTGTAGTAAAGTATAGTTTCCTTTATATGGGCGTTGCATTTCGCTAAAATTGTTTGAAACAAATAATAATACTGAAATATATTAATAGTAATCATTATTCATTCATACATTTTCAAGAAAGGATCCATTTCTTGTACGGATCAAGTGGGCAATGCGTATGCTCCTGTATGGTTTAACATCAAGTTAAAACCTTCTCGTCCTTACGATTCTAAACATTTATTTGAACGTATCTTACATTCACGATATCTCTCTCATGATTTTAAGAACATTATAGACCAGGTTACATAAAGAAATGGGTATTTTGATGCAGCAGAAAATCTTCATTTGGCTGTGCTATGCAAAGAGCGTAGAAATGTAAGAGAACTTGGATTACAACGCATGTTGAATGCGAGAACACAAAGTAGAGGCGGGGTTAAGAAGTTTAAAGTTCAACAAATAATTTTTGCTGCCAAAGATTACATCGATTTGATCTCATGGGGTGAAAATGAAATAACCGAACCCCCCTTGGTAAAACATTTGTCTAGTGAATCCCTCAAAGTGAAATTTGTAACCCGTAAGCGGCTCTTAAAAAGTATGGTTCAGTCGCAGGAGACGAAAAATTGACTCAAGAGTTATTTGGTACAGAAAAAAAAAAAAAAACACATTAATGTATCAAAGAAGTAGACACAAACATCATAGAGGTTAAACCATTTATTTACAATCATTAAGAATACTTTGAATGGTAAAAATGGAATTGTTAATGTCTTTTATAGTGTACTAGTGATACTCGCACGGCTTTGCCCGTTGTAGAAAAATTAAAAGGTTATTTGGTTTGCTTGTATATTTACAAATAATGTAAGAACAATTTCTCGCCAATTGGCTTGCCCATGGTACGGTTCCACGTTATAACAACTTGGTAATTTACTCGCCTATCTTATAATTTTGCTCGGGTAAATGTAATTGGAATAGAAAAAAACAAAATCGAATTTTCGAAAAATCGCTTCGAGGTGCACACACCCCATGCTACAAACTAACTTTGTGCCAAATTTCATGAAAATCGGCTGAACGGTCTTGGCGCTATGCGCGTCACAGAGATCTAGGTCTCCAGACAGACTTTCAACTTTATTATTAGTAAAGATTATAATTTTTTTTAACTGTATTTTTTAATTAATATTTTTTTTCCTAAAGTAATTCTTGAAAAATGTATTCACTGCCATATTTTGTGTATTTTGCTCCGTTATATACAGTAGGAAAGCATAAAAAGGAATTTCATTGTTAAATGGAAATTTCGGTAGTTATCAAACTTTAAGCTCGTTGCGGCACCTAAAGATGTTGTAGTAAAGCAATGAAATTTCTTCTGCTTCTTTTTAAACTTAAATGACAACTTTTCCCCCCTAGTTCCCCCCTACGGCAAACTAAAAAAATTGAAAAAAAATTTAAGGTCATTTTCGTTCCACCCTAATGTGGATGCAGAAAAACAAAGTTAACTTTTAATATCAAAAATATTTCTGCTTAGATATATTTTAGAGCGCTAAACTTTCATATTCAACTATTTTTTTTTTTCTACTTCAAAAACATTTTTCTCGTTTACGGTACATAGTTTAATATTTGTAGCCATTTTTGGTAAGTTCAAAAATCTGAAATACTATTGCTAAATCTGCAGATTTTCTGGGCAGTTCATCCATTGAAAATGTTCATTTCACAATGATAAAATTGTTGTAAGAGCTTTGACAAAATAACAAATTTAATGATTGTTTTCATTTTATGAGATTGTAGTTAAATTCCTATGTATGTATTTTTAATGTTGCTCAAATCGTAGTAAATTTTTTAATGATGGACCATAGTAGGGCAAACCTAACCTACCGGCTGCGTCTCAATGCTGCGATTATGATCTACGTAGCCTTCACAATGCTTCCAACTTAGGTTTGCACCAGGTATAGAAGTTTGAGGGGAGGCACGGTAGACAATAGATTGTTCTTTACTCGGGTATTTAATGAATGACGGAGTTCATACTTTCAACTCTGTCACTCTCTAAGAAATGAATTTAGATCATTAAAATGAAATAAGCTTTAGCGTCACAATATGCAGCTGCCTCGGTATAAAGTTTCATAAATTTTAGAAGCTTAAGAGTGCACCCCGATGACTCAGAATCATATAGCAATGCTGGGTTGCTGGGTCGGAAATATTTTCTCAGCTCAGGGGTGTTCACAAAAATATCATAATCGAAAAGGCGCCGCTTTTTAACAAAAAGTGATATTCATTTCATAATACATTTCCGTGAACCAAGTCGATTGTTCGAAATTTTATCTGTTAGTTTTCAATATAGAGGTTTCCTACCTACTTGCACATGAAGTAACGAATATATTTTGTAATATACGGAGATTGGACAACGGCGCGCCGCTATCCGCCATGTTTAGTCCAAGTGTTGTCAACTCGAAATGCTGCGCTGTGTGATTTTTTAGCTTTCCCATGGAATATAGGAATTAAATCTTTTGACTTATTTTTTTTTTCTCCTCGTATTTTCTTTTAACTAAGTGAGTTCAAAGTCTGGAAATCAGTCGCCAATTGTTTCGTATCGTCATAGCGCTTACAAAGAAAATTTTTTTTAAAAATTTGTTCATAAAG
Organism: Uloborus diversus; assembly: GCF_026930045.1. Lineage (NCBI taxonomy): Eukaryota > Metazoa > Arthropoda > Arachnida > Araneae > Uloboridae > Uloborus > Uloborus diversus. Next base: position 84,892,136 of record NC_072738.1, read on the forward strand.
ATAGAAAACAAAGATATATTTGTGATCTGCACATTTCATTTCATAATATCGAAACTAGCCTCTAATTTTTTCGATACAATGTACAGTGATATTTGGGGCAGAAGATGCATTACGGTCTACGGGCATTGAGCATCTTTGGACATAAGATGACCGCCGCTCTGAAGTTGTCCAATCTGTCCGTATTTAGGATCTCTATTTTGTAATGTTCGCGCACGCCATCTACCGATTTAAAAAAGCGTCTCCGATACTGCATTACTATGATTCCGAATTGTCAGGGCAGCACCCCTTACACCTCCTTGAAGTTCTGAACAGGGCCGACGAGAGGCCATGTCAGCCCAGTCGTAATCTATCTAATGCCGTCAGGAGGGTCCTGCTCAGAATCAGAGTAACATGAATTTTATGAGCGTTAGCTCCCAACGACCCTGGTTATGAAACGTAATGCTAAGTCATTTTAATGTGAGTTCTTGCAACCTCTAACGTTTATTGCTCATAAAATGATATTCTTCATTTATGTTTGCCATGTGTTGAATACATTTCAATATATAACATCATTGTCAACACAATAAACACAATCATCGCTAGCTGAACCGGAAACAGTCATTTTCAACTTCAAAGACATTAGCCAATTTTTCTTGCCCTGAGCATCGTGAAATTTAAAGCGTTTAAATATATCTTTTTTTCTATTTCTTCTCAATTTTGAAAAATAAATAAATGAATAAATAAATAACCCATCACCCGATGCAAAAAGTCTTAGCCATGAAAAATAAGTGAATGCTCTTCCTGCCATTAATATCGTTGAGCTTCGTCGTCTTCATTCATTAATTGCCCCGGTGCGTGAAGAAGCGGCAGGAGCGGATTTCAGAAGAAGATTTTAGGAGAAAAAAAAGAGGGGTGGGGATTCTTTGTGTTGTGTCACCTTTAGAATGTCAATTGCATGTCCTTTGCCCGTGGAGAAAATACACCCAGATTAATATTACGTACGCTAATCTGATAACAGCCGAGACAGCAGGAGACAAGCTGGGGACAGCATTCCTTCTATTCAGGGGTTATCTTTTTTAAAACTCTATAATCTGTGTCTCAGGTTTTTCTATTCAAATAAACCGAAATTTTCTAGACATTCGTTGTTGAGGAAAATATGAATAACGAATTGCAAAAGCGATATTACCTTTATCTGACAGCTCTTTTCATGGGTTCCTAAACTTTTTTGATTCGCGGCATCCTTTGAAGGACTAGTATTTTCTCACGGCACCCTATCTTATCTGAAATGTTCAAAAAAATATATTATTTTTTGGAGGTCACAATGACCTCCGGTGACTTCCCATGTGGGCGACCAGGGGGGGGGGCGGCGCAATTTCTTTAGTTCGCCGGGGACGCTAGACCCCATAGTTACGCTACTGATTGTTTCTCACAATTATTACTGATACCAGGCAACGCTGGGTATTTTTGCTAGTAGTAATATAATTATGATTTCCGCACATATACATCGATGACTGAGATGGATTAGCTGGATTAGGCAATTACTAGACAGGCAATTTATCAGAGCAGTTGATTTTTTTTTAGAGCTCGTCTCACTTTAATGGCTATAGTTATTCTTTTTGGAGTTTGAGACCGCGTTTCGAATGCTGCCCGAGACCTTTAGTCGCTTTTTTTTGGGGGGGGGGGAATTCTTGAATATAAAAGATTTTTAATTATGTAGAAATGAATATTTTTTTGTAAAACAAGTTTAACTAAACAGAAAAAAAAAAGAAGAAGAAAATAATAGTTTAAAAAACTAAAAAAAAAAATGCTTTTGTAGCAAAATGAACTAAAAAGTAAAAAATAATCTTTAGATGATAGTAATTGACCGAACACTTTCTTTTTAATGTAATACAAAAAAGCGTGGAGGCTTCTTATCAGTTGTCTTGAATTTCTTCCATTTGTTTTCCATGCAAAAATGTAAACAGACAACACCCTACGGTTTTTGTATAACATTAAAATTAAGTGTTCGGTCTATTACTATCATCCAAAGATAATTTTTTACTTTTTAGTTCAGTTTGCTACAAAAGCGTGTAGCAAAATGAACTAAAAAGTTTTCTGCCCGCCCCCTCCAGTAAAAAATATTGGACCCGGCCTGGCCCGGACCAACAGGTGTCTCTTCTTCCCCCCTCCCCTCTCCTGTGTACGCTCCTCACTTCAGCTTCAGTATGATGTTATGCCCTTAAAACTATTAGTTTTAGTTTTTTAAACTATTGTGATATTACTCAAATCTTTAAAACGTCCACTTACATCTTTTTGCTTCTCGCTGCGTCAATGGATTCTTTGAATTTTTTGAAACCAAACAGATGTTTCAAGATAGCTTTTTATCTCGAATCTGACCAGTTTATTGATTATAGTGTAAGTGTACCATTCAATAAACTCGATCTACCCATTTCTGAAGATTTTGCTAATGAGAGTTTTTTTTTTTTTTTTTAATATTTGTCGTTCTTTAAATCAGGTTTTGTTCACTTAGCGCACCAAACATGTTTCGGGACGTATTAGGCGTGTAGATGTTAATCTTGAATATACTTTTTAATTTTCAGTCTATAGTTTCCATCGATGAAATGCCAGTATATCTTAACTTTAAGAATTGGTAGACGTTCAAGATTTTCTAAAGACAAGTGTTTAGCTACTCATACTGCTCATGTCCATTTTTTGAGAAGCTGATGTATTCTAATGATTCAATGAGCGCCGCTTAATACAATCTTGTTAATATAAGCAGATTTTGAATGCAATATCAGTGCACTTATTTTGCCCACAAAATTTGAGCATTTTAGAATATCTTTTGAAACGTTACATTAAAAATGCTTATTAGTGATTCTTAATTACTATGCTGCTGCAACTCTATTTGTCTTATGAAGTAATAATAAGTTAGGACTTGCCAGTTTGTCCCATGAAGTAACCAAGAGTTTGACCGGAAGAAATTTCAGTCTGTTTAAAGCCCCTTCACTAAATTCCAACTCGTTAAAAGGGGACCCTTTGCAACATTCGGATTAACCAAAATGGATCCTTCACAAAATTTCGATTCACCAAATCGGCCGACCTTTCTTTTAAACTCTTATCTTTATCTTTATCTTCTTTATCTTTTCTTTATCTTCTTTATCTTCTCTTTATCTTCTTTATCTTTTCTTTATCTTCTTTATCTTCTCTTTATCTTCTTGATCTTTATTATTATTATTATTATTATTACTAACAATAAAGCTGAATGTCCTCTGTCCGGATCTCTGTCTATCAGGATCTCTGTGACGCGCATAGCGCCTCGACCGTTCCGCCGATTTCCATGAAATTTAGCACAAAGTTAGTTTGTACCATGGAAGTGTGCACCTCGAAGCGATTTTTCGAAAATTCGATGTGGTTCTTTTTCCAATCCAATTTTAAGAACAAAAATATCATAAAATGGACAAGTAAATTACGAAATTATCATAACGTGGAACCGTAACATGGGTACAAGCCAATTGGCGAGAAAATTCACCATACATTATTTGTAAATATACAGGCGAACCAAAAGATCTTTTAATTTTCTATTACGGGCAAAGCCGTGCTGGTACCACTAGTTAAATAATATAATAAAGCAGTACGCAAATCGGAAATCTAATCAGTATTAATACATTACTTTTAGTTTAGTTTGAAATTTCACAAAAAAAAAGAAATAATAATAAAAATAATTCACAAAAAAATTGTACCCTGTGAAAAATCCTGAATCCCTGGTAACTGAAAGCTACGAGATTTATCAACATGAGTTAAAGAATTCTACGGAAGAACTCAAAGATTCCTGTTCTTTAAAGAGCATTGTTTTCATTTTAACCTAATCTGTAATTTTGTATTATGTTTATTTTCCAACCTCTGTTGGTATTTCAGGAATTGGAACGTCATTTATTCCTTATCTTCGAACAAAGGCCCTCAGATATTATCGAACTGCATGTATTATCGATCTGTTCATTTTTTCATTCGAGAACGCGTTGTGTCAACTCATTAGTTATTCCTAATTTGTCTCTTGTGATTATGCAACGTTTTTGAAGTCCGCTGTCCTTTTGTGGAACGAGACACAAGGCGTGGTCATCTACCTGGAACGGTATTTCCAAGGCCGCTTGCGTTCTTCCTTGAAATTTACAGAACTGATTGATTCTTCGCTGTCTCGTGCTAATAATCTTGACGTATGGAAGTTCGCAAGTGATATGCCGGTGTTGATCGATATTTTTGGACGTGCCTTGCGGGAAAAAGTGCGTATTCCTTGTTTGGTTTCACATTTTTAATTTTCGGTTTACCATCTCTCTGTTGTCTTTCTTTTGGATTGATCATTGTTGCTGATTTTGTATACGAATCTGTGCTATTTCCTGTGCTTCAGCTTCAGTATGATATATATCCTGCCCTTAAAACTATGTTCCCGCCGCGGTATCAACGATTCAAATCAATTGATTTAAATCAAATGATTTTTTTAATCATTCGAATCATCTTATTTATAAAAAGGTAAACTCTTTTGATGAAATTGGCGCGTTGCTGCGACGTCTAGTGTTTTCGCATGGGCAATTACACTTTACTGCAAGTAGAGTTCGTTCATTTGATAGTCAGAAATTTCATATTTCTAATGGCAAAAGGTCAAGCCAACTTACTTAATAAAAGTGACTTTTGACAAAGAATACTTTTTACACAGAAGTTCTACGATTAACTGGGTTTTTCTGTATCATTTCATTCGGGAAGACTTCGATAGGTGAAAGTTGGCGATCTTTATCCATTGGCGTCAAATTTTTGGCACCAATGGCAGCTCGAAAATGTTTTTTCTTTGCATACGGAAACAAAGATCAGAGAATTATCTATTTGCATATTGTTATCACAAAGCAACATGGTAACCAAAATAAAATTATTCACACCAAGAATTTCAATACCGTAACAATTTCGTAATTGTGAAAATATCCCCTTTCATTCATTTATTTTGAGAATAACATACAGAAAGCAAAATTGGAATAAATGATTACTGTTTCGTATTTTAAGTACATATAAAACTGTATGTCCCCGGATGTGCAATGAGCGAATGTGCAAGAGTAGAAATTAAAATGTTGAAAACAGGGAAATTCATATAAGTTTTCCACAAATTTTCAGTTTTGATTATAGTCGAATTTCAACCACTGAGTGAACACTAGTTTCAATAAATAACTGATAAAAATGAATGAAAAACTGTTTACTCTTTGAAGAAAAGCCTGTCGCCTAAAAGCAAATTTTCATATCTTGAAAAACTACGAGCACCATCAACATTAAAGTAGTAAGATTGATTTAGGCTAACATTTTTTTTACTAGCAAAATGCCTTTAAAACGATCAATCAAAACTTTTTTAAAAATTCTAAAAAGTTGTTTTTTTAAAAAATCTAAAGAAAAGGGGGGAGGCCTATAAATACGAAAAATTTCAAAAGAACCCTAGAAAATTATGAATAATGCTTTCTAAATTGGAAAAAAAAAGCCAGAAATGCATTTATCTTGAGTATTCTAAAGCAGATAATTGCACTAAACAGTATAAAGATAATACATTCAAAGAGTTATAATTGTTACGATGAAAAAAAAATATGTATACTTTTGTAAAATTATAACGAAAATTTTACAAAGGCTTGTATATAGATAACTTTTCAGTCAGAACAGGCATAGCTTTATGTAATGTTTATCAGGGCTGTAGAGTTGGAGTCGGACTGATTTTAGGGTAAAAGAGTCGGAATCATCAGAATATAGGCCAACTCCGACCTTCTTTTTTTCTTTAATCTTCACTGACTCTCTTTGCATTTTTTAAAAAACTGTCTACCAATTGGTTCGATTACATGTATAGAGGCCTCCTACTAATAAGAAATTAACTTATTGGCAGCCAGCTTACTCGAATTTTTATCGAACTTTCGGTAATAAAAGCTACCTACGCCGTCCCTCTGTTTGCTTTTTTTTTTTTTTAAACTCTCTTTAACTGATTGCAAACTGTCTGCAAACTGTTTAGTTACCTAACATTTTCTAAGTAATCACTTTTAAATAAAAATAACAATACATTTTTGAATTCGATCTCAGTTATAAAATAATAAAATGAATGTATTCCTTGAGCAAGTCGGGGCCCGTAGCTCGGGAGGAAACTTCTGAGAGTGCTCGGTAAATTAGTGTTGTCCCGAAAGTGCGAATCCAAAAGATTAGATAAAATGTATGTTTTTTAAATCTATATCTATAAGCTTGATTCTCACTAAAAAGTATGAAATAAAAAAGGTTTATAATTTCTTGATTACAACACTCAATAATTGCAGTTAATCTTAAAATTTTCATATTAAGGTTAATTCTAAAGCAACCAAAAAAACTAAAATTAAAAATTGAGCGAAGAAAAAAATATAGGTGTAGTAAAAGCCGTTTGTACAAAGCTGTATACCGCCGCATTTTGTGTAAAATTTGCTCCAGACGTACGTCTCTCTACGCAATATATACCTTGCCCTATTTTCGTTGAAATTTTACAGATGAAATGTAATTTAAGATTTATTGGGAATATTTTTCAGAATTAAAGTATTTGTATTTTTTATAAACTCTGAGAAATTAACTTGGGGTGTCACCCACCAGATGAGTGTCATCCGGAGCGCCCGCTCCCATTCAAGAAAGGTTTTTCGACCTAGCAAAAACGCTTTTTAGCCTACTTTCCCTGTAAAAGTCAGAAAAAGAAGAAAAAAGCATGAAAGAAGGCTTAATGCATCTTAAAAATGTCGCGAAAAACAATAAAAAATCAAAAATAAATAAAATAATTAAATAAATATCGAAAAATTAAAAATTGGAAAGTAGGGTATTGAGATGGGGAAAAATGTCTGTCGGTCCGTCGGTCTGTCTGTCCCCCCCCCCCCTAATAACTTTTGAATGAATAGTCCGATTCGAACAAACTTTTTTTGTTCGAAAGATCTCGGCGAGGACACCTCAGTCCTATATTTCACTTTTTGATTTGAACTATTTTTTGTTCAATTTTGAACAGTTCAAAAAGACTTAACATTAGCGCCTATGGGGAAACTGAAAGTCAATGTAGATTCCGTACTTGAAGGCGGATTTATTTCAAACAAATTTTGTTGGAAATAGCTATTAACGCCAAACTCCAGACTCCGATTCTGACAATTTAGAGGCCCCTGACTCCGACGCCCGATAATTAATCGGAATCCGACTCCCCGACTTCGACTCTGACTTCGTAGCTTTGGCAAAAATTTATACACGGAGGACAAATGACCGACTCCGATTCTTGGACATTCGTCTCCGACTCCTTTATCTCAAAATGCGATTGACTCCGACTCCGCAGCTATGGTTTTCACTGTGAAATAATTATTGTTGATATGATTTGTTTTTATTTTCACGCTGAAGTTTTAATTTAGGTACTCAGTTTTCGGCGAATAAACTCAAAGACATTTACAGTGGCTCCCAAAAGTGTTCGTACACCTACGACTTTCAATGAAATAGGCCCTTATCCATTGGTTAGAATTAATATTTCGGAATAGGTATTTTATTATAAGATCTATGATCTATTTTTAACAAAACTACACAAAAATTTTTAATAAAACATTAAAACTTAATTTTTTAAAAATCAAAAACCAAAAAGTTACAGAAATTTTATCTCACAAAAGTCTTCGTACACTTTGAAAAAATGTCAAAAATTAGTAAATTATCTAACTTTTTACTAAGTTATTATTTAGTGGGATATCATGCAATAACAACAACAGCATTTAAACGTCTGAAAATAGATTTCATTGTTTCTTTCTTTCTTTTTTTGTGCAATTTCTGAGTAAGTGTTCAGCCGCACTACGAGTCTTACTGTTTCTAGTTCGCTTTTCGTTTCAATGGTGTGTTTTCATAATCTAACCACCAGATATCTCCAAATATGTTCCATTAAGTTTAAATCTAGCGATTGAGGAGATATTTCCAAGCTTAAGGACAAATTTTGAGGCGCCAAACGCGAATCGTTAGTTCTTATCGTTATCTTGATAAAAAACAAAGTTATTTCCGATTACCAAATTTTGGGGTAATAGTTTCAAATTGCTTCTTGAAATATTTAAATGAACAGCATAATTCATTATTCCATCAAAAAATTCCAAATTTCTGATTCCTGATGCTGAGATGCATCCTCACACAAGAACGCCTTCACCGTCCTGATTAACCGATCCAACTAAGTTCTTAAGATTAAATTCCTCATTTTTTTTTCTTTCATTTACAATTATACAACAATTTAACCCAAAATGTTGAATTTATTTTCGTCTATGAGTAAGACGTTGTTCCAAAACGTTTTGACCTTATTTATCATTGATTTTACGACGGAAAGTGTAAGCTTACTGTTTTTCGTACGAACAAGAAAATTTCTGCGGGAAGCGGTCCTATTTAATCTAGCTAATCAGAGAACTTAGCGAACAATTTTAGGTAAAAATTAAACGTAAAATGTTTCATTCAATTCTGCAGAAACTTTTTCAGTTCTGAAATGTGTATTTTTCATATTTTTTTTAACTGTAAACCTCCGATCACGCTTTGTTAACTTTGCCTTTTGACCTTTTCTTACCTTGTTTTCGATCCGATTCTTGTCTTTAAAGCATTTTATCAAGCCCTTCACTATAGAATGGTATAAATTAACCAATTTAGAGACATTTCAAATCAATTTACGGCTACTGTGAGGGAAAAAAACAAATTTCGAATCGTGTTTGTTGTTTTTTACGCATACTTGTGATTTAAAAATAATAAGCAGAATATTAGGGAATAAAAACACAAAAAAAATAAAATCAAATGACTTTACAGTATCATTACAATGCAAAAATAATAAAAAAACCACATATGATAATTTTAATTATGAATTTATTCGAAACTATTACACTGTACGATGACTTTTGTGGCGTATTTTTTCTCTGTCTCTTCGTTTTTTGACAAATTTCAAAAATAAAATCTGGCAATATTCCAAAAAAAAAACTACTGGGTTTTATTCACAATGGCATAGGAATGGTGTGAAAAAAAAATGGACTTCATATTCGAATTCAGTTTTGAGTTATTCTGGTTTTACTACAAAATTTCAAGGTGTACGAACACTTTTGGGAGCCACTGTATGTTTCTACATAGCGATATGCGCAGACGATTTTTTTTTTTTTTTTGACAATGAAAAGTATTTCTTTAAGTTGACATTTTATTGTTTTTATATATTTTGGTAAGTGCATTAATTCATTTAAAAAATTATTTTTGGCAACAGGGGAAAAAGAAACGATTTTTTTTTTTTTTTTTGATATGATGTATTTATTTTAAAAAGCTTATTAATTTTAATTATTTTTTCGTTTTGAAAGCTGTTAAAGAATTTTTTTAAGTAGAAAAAAGTGTATTAGCTGCTTTGTTTAAAAGGTGCTGCTTTTTTTTTTTTTTTCTTCTTTTTTTAAATTTTTTTAGATGCGTGAGGAATACTTTATTCCTAGAAATTAGCAAAAATATGTTTGAAACAATTTGCGATTTTAGCTATTTTTGAGAATATTGATCAGGTACTATAAAGTAATATGGGTATACGGGAAGTAGGCTCGTATAGTTCTAGACGGAACTTCTTGTTTTTCTCTCAGGTTACCGCTTTCAAAAATTGAAAGCCCACGATTTGATGAATATCCATTTGTTAAGCATTGAAGGAGAACAAATTAATCCTTTTCAGTTGAAAAAAAAAAAAAAAAAAAAAAAAAAAAGATTTTTAAGTAATACTTTTAAAATTGCAACTATTAAAAAATTTGATTTTCAAATTGAATTTCTAATATTGTATGCACATCTAGGTTTACAATAACATACGGCACGAAAATTTCATATAAAGGATGTAATATTTCAATCTCTATTTAGGGGTTTTCCCCTCCCTTCTCATGTCGGGGGGGGGGGATTGAAAAAATAAATAAATAAATCCGGAGTCGGAGTCGGCCCTTTTCCTTCCGACTCCGCAGCCCTGATGTTAATGCTGCTCTAGAAAACAATGCTGTGTCTAGTTGTTTTAGCTCAGTCTGTTTTTGTTATCAACCCACTTATCTCTTTAATTTTGATCTTTACGTCCCGTATCCAACTGCTTTTAACAACACATTTTAAAGTAAATTATGTAGTTCATCTTCTGATTAGAGATAAAGGGTGCAGACATGAGGGGTGCCTGGCTTAACGGCGGTAATTTACTGCTAAACAACTTACATATTTTGAGAAGGAGGGATTTCAAGTCCTTGCTGCTGAAAACAATGCGGGAATGTCCATTTTTTAGAAACAAGCATTTTGATTCACGATCTAGCCTTTTGGAAGATCCTGTATTTTTTTGAGCTGTAAACGTTACTAAATGTATACTGGAAGGAAAAGTTTAAATGCTTAAAAACAGTGAGAAAAATAAATGTCCAGCAATGTTTAGTGGGTTTTTTTCTGCGGGGAGGCATAAAGAATAGATATCAAGCACTCGTTGCCTATTATACCGTTTCTCAAAAATCAATCACGCATCATTATCAAGCAACATTTTCATGTCACGTATCGATTCATGTAATAAAGAAAACCTGTTTCATTTTTTAAATAATCGCTCTCGTAATGGGAGGTTATACTCTTTATAACACGAATCGATTTACATGATTTTTCTTTTTTTCTTCATTGAAAAAGAAATTGCCGAAAGAGGTAAATATCAGTTGCGGTTATGGCTGATTAATCTGCATAGCACGTATCGTTCTTTACATTGACTCGCGGAACTCCTAAAATAAAATATGCATTGTTGGTTAAATTAAAAAAAAAAAGACTTTCTGGAAAAAACTTTATTTTTAAAAGTTTAGAAGCAGTTGCATGTTCTGAAACTGCGTGCAGAGTTCCCGATAAAGCGCGAGCAAGGACGGATCCAGAAATTTTTCAAGGAGGGGGCGGTTGAACTTACCTACGTATTTAATTAAAACGTGTTTTTTGGGGGGGAGGGGGGCACAACATTTTTATCAACCGGGAGAAATCTCCATACTCCGTTTTCCTAACATTGCCAAAAATCGTATGATATATTGTATCTTTGAAACTTCAACTTTGAAAAATTTCCGAGAAGGAAATTCGAATTCAAACCCCATTTCCTTCCTTAACGTCGTCAAATGTGGCTTTCATTTGCGTTTTAAGTCTTCAATTCGGAAAATTTGCCGATGCGGGTTCACTCAAGGGAGGGGCGATCGCCCTCATCGCCCCTCCCTTGTGTCCGTCCTTGAGCGCGAGAATCGCGCTCTTTTTAAATAAATCTCACTCGAAAAATCTTTCAACGAGGGGCTTTCCCTCATTTTATCACGTCTGTCAAATTGAATGATATATATATATATATATTAAATATCTCTCAATTTTTAAAATCCTCACTCTAATTTCAACAGAGAGGAGGAGATTTTCTCACCCACATTTTTTTTCTGCAATGGGAACCCTGACTGCATGTATACAATGTTGCATTGAAATATCATTTTAAGACAGTAAAATCACTGCATTAGTAGTTGACGCCAGGCCCTGCTTTCCACAACGGCAATTGGGACACTTGCCCAGGATTCCCACTGTTTGAAGGCTCCTAAATCCTGTTATAAAAAGCAGTTTTTGTGCCATGTCTGTTGACTATTCTATAAATTAAAGTGAATTTACTCCCAAGCATGAAACTATCTGTCACATCTCACATTTGCTGTTTATCGATGAAGTTTTAACTTTTCATTTAAATTAACACCTATATTCTTTAAATATTTCATCTCTGTATATTTAATTGAATAAATACATTTGTGTATTTTATGTCTTATTTTATTAAACTTATTTAAAAAATATCAAGAAAAAGTAGGCTTGTCAAAATTGAAGAGTTCAGAGCCGTAACTCTGTAAAACCTCTAATAGGGTCATCCCTATTAAATATTCGATGTATTTTTAATAACTCAAAAAAAAAAAAGTTGCTTGTACTCATAGACGCGCATTCAAAGTAATACTTCTTAAATTCATATTTTTTAACACTTACAAAATGTGTTTAAGATAACATTTGGCACTTCCAAATTTAAAGAATTTGATGTTTTTGTTCGCATTAAGATTTCAAAACCTGAACGAAAACACTTTATTCTTTTGTAGGAAATTATTTTCGCTAAGTACTGGAGTGAATGCTCTGAGTTTTTACAATTCGTCAATTATAACACGCGAAAATGTACTCTTTTTATTACAAAGTAAAGTATGGGGGTGAGGGGGGATGGCGATATTGCCGTTCAAGATGTTGCTTTGGGGGGGAGGGAGGCAATGTTTTCTGTGTCTACGGCCCCGCGAAATCATAATATTGAGTCCTATAGTTGGCGCTGTACTGATAGTGACTACAGAGGAAAATAAAATTAACAAGAGCAATTACAAAATTGTACTAAAAGGATGTTTAAATGTACACTGTCTTTCAGTTTATTGCTATTTGGTGCCTGTGTTTCTCTTGTTAATATATTTTTTAAAAATATAATTGATGGTGGTTTTTCCTTACATGAAAATAATATAGTTTTGATGTTTTGAATATTTATCAAAAAATTTCAGATTTCGAAGTCATTGATCTATTTTTTTTTTTTTATTACGTTTTGTTTTAAGCCATTTTGGGGGGGGGGGAGAAAAGAAATCCCCTCTGACGCGGTCATTGGCTTGTACAGAAATTTTGGGGCCTGTCACTAATGACTTTTACCGACCCGCCTCCATATTGCTTACCCCTGCGTCTATACATGTATTTTATCCTCATTTTAAAAATATGGGGCCCCGGCCAACAGGTGTCCCTTCTCCGTCCTGTGCACACCCATGAACGTGGTCATCTCTACTCATATTTTGATTGTAGAAACATTGTCACTGTTTGTTACTTCAGTTCCTGCTTCAATGTTTAGAACATTCGGTAAAAGGATCAAGTTATGTTTCGATTCATTAAACGAATAAGTTAGTACATCATTGTAAATAAAAGAAATATTTATTAATCTTTGTTTTCCGTTAATAGTAGTTGAGGAAACTGCACTTTTTTAATTTCCGGAATGCACGAAAGAAAATCTTTCTGGGTCAGGTGGGGTGGAATGGATATAATAACAGGTATTTGTGAAATAATTATCAAACTATTAAATTTGATATCCAACAATTAAAAAACTTTAACTGAGTTTTTACATTTCAATAATACACTTCACATATCCATAGTTATTATTACTGAAATAATTTTATTATTTAGTAAAAAAGCTAATTTCAAAGTCTTTTTATACCCATTCCACCCCGTGGGGTGAAGTGAAATGGGTAGTATTGTTTCAAATTAAATTTGAGCGAAAACATGAATTTATTTATTATTTTTTCACAAAAATATATTAATAAATAAGGGTAAAAATCTATTAAACAATGTAGTCTATAATTTCACTGAAATTAAAGGTATTATGTCTACTATTATTGAGGATTGGCTGACTTAGGTTTTGATGATTTGTTCTTCTTCAATCTCCACCTTTGCATTAATAGGGAAAGTGAAAAAAAATCCCATCAGAGACTTCTTAAGAATTTTTACAACATAAGCACAAGTATATCAAGATTCTAGAACTTGAGCAATAAAATACTTTTTAAATTTCTTAGCAATATATTCATTATTCAATCCCTGTAGATATTGTACTTGAACAGAAACTTAGTGGAATGTGGGAGGATCAGACTGGTTTTCAATTCATTTAGTCAGCTCTGGCGTTGTCTAGTGGTTGCATTGTATGAGTCGTATTAGGCGGTAAGCAAATGATAATTTCATTACAGATAGCATGTTTTACAGTGTCATAGGTCAGCTGGCTTGCATGTCTTTTCAGGTGCCTTGTGAAAAGTTTGAACCATTCTGTCAAGATTGTCTTCCATCCAACCAGATTTAGTGCAACTATAAGCAACTCCATAACATAAGGATTTCAGAATGTATAAAACTTTTGATAAAATGAACAACTTACTTCAGATAATAACTTTTAATGAGAAAAAATGTTAATTTCACAACCTAAGTCATTAAGCCTAATATTATACGCATTCTACCCCACTTAAAAATTTTAACATATTTCTTAAAATCTACGGAATTTTACTTTTCTGATATTTTCAGTTGACGAAGGAGACTTCCTTTAATGAAAATAACAGCAATAGAATGCTATCTAAATTCAAACAAAATCCTGAAAACAAAGTTTCAACGATATCAGTTAGTTTTGATTTTTACAATATAACTTACAAGAAGGATGCCACTAAACTGACTGTATCCATTCAGTTTTTTCTTGAACCAAAATAAAGTCAAATTATTGTAAATAAAATGAGTTTTTTTATTTATTTATTTTTTTAAATATTTTTCGTTTCTGTGACTCGAAAGATTAATAAAATACCCATTCCACCCCACCTGACCCTACTGTACATAAGTTTTGTGCTGCTGTTTTAACATTGAATATGTTTCTCGAAAATTGATCCACATTGTTATAAATGTCCTGAAATTTCATTTCTATTCCACACACATATCTTTGTAGCTGAAAGGCGCGATATTTCGAGTTCGTTGACTTGTTCTCATGAAAATGAATTGCCGAGCGAAAGCGTTCCGTGTTGCTGTTATTCAGAGCTCGTTCCAGATGATAAAAGGATCGTTCCTGCAGTTCGGTATTCTTCTCCAACGGAATGTCCTTCTTCTATTATCTCATCTCCAGCTATTAAACACTTGAATGACTGACTGTGGAAGCAAATAAAAAGCGTCAAGTGTGGAATGTTTTTTGGAGCTTTCATTTCGAAATGAAATGATTCCATCAAATGCCGCGCGTGTTCAGTCTTCCGCATCCTTTTTTTCCTCCATCGGTTACCATCTGCAATCCATTTTATTACAGTTGATGTTGATTCCAATTTTCGCAATTAAGAAGGAATGATTTAGCGTGAATGTTTCTTGAAATGTATCGATAATAATGATGCTTAATGGGACAAAAAATGTCGCGGTGACTGAACTTCCTTATCCGATTCATGGACGTTCAATAATTGCCTGGCCGGTGTGGGAAAGGTCATATCTTTTTCTTTATTTTCGAATTGAATTAAAACATCGTTTTAGTGAGAAACATACAGATCTAAGGCAACTGGTGATACTTCTCTCAAGAGACCAGGTCGTTTTCATGGGTCACTAATTTTTTAAAGGTTGCCCGTTAGTCTAAGACAGCTTTTCTTTATTTCTTTAATAATTGGGACCCTTTTTGATGTCCACTTTTTTCGTGGAATCCCTGATTTTTCTTCAATAAATTTGAATGCAATGTTTGCAAAATGGTTTACTTGCAATAAAAGAGCAAATTAAATTAATATATTTAATGTCAATAACTTCAAAAATAAACGCAATATTTCTTAAGATAAAATTCAATAACTCATTCAAATACAATTTTAATGTCATGAGTGGTACTAATTTCTTTATGACGGATATATGTAATTTACTTCTGAATGAAAATTAGATTATCATGTAAAGAGTAATAGTCTTTCAAACTGCACTGCAATTATAGTGCTGGCATTAATTTCAATTTCTGTTTCAAGGATGAATCAGATGTTGATGTTTTTCTATAAAAGATTCTTATCCTTATATTGACATAGTCGAAAGGTGTACTGTGACAATTAAAAGGATTTTTAATCCACACTGCATTTTCGTTTTATCTCTGCCGTTTTTTCGAAAAATGCTGATTAAAAGCTGCGGTCAAAAGTTTTTTAGGTGATTAACTTTAGGTTAAAAGAATGGAAGTTTTGGAATCCTTGAGTCTTTGAGTGTTCTCGATGGAACCCTGAGGTTCCGCGGGACACAAATAAAGAAACGCTGATCTATTCATTCCAGTGAATTTTCTTTTTGAATGGAATTGTAAAAGTAATTCTTTTAATTACGAAAACAAAAGTTAGGACACCTAAGAAACAAAGCTACAAACGAATTTGATAATTTGCACCATTTATTTTCCAAGTCATTTGAATATTTGAAATATTTTCTCCCACTCAACATGACAATCCAAAAGCATCGTCTTAAAAGCTGTTGAAGAAAAGTAGTTGTGCTAGAAATTCCACATGAAGACCTCTGACAGTCTTATTACATTGATCATTCAAGTAATGCTGGCTTCCCCCAGCTTGGTATGATTTCTTTTGTGTTATGCGGTTGCGTATAGTACAATTATAATAAGCGGAAGTGCGTGGAGCCTGTTGAAACATTTGAATTTGTTGTTTAAAAAAAAATAAATAAATAAAGAAGAAAACAGAGAATTTTGGTAGTTTTTACCTAGTTTGACATAAGTACTATTATTATCCATAAAATAATAGTAATAATTTTTAAAAAACCTTCAAAATGTTTCGGACACCATTCTTTCTGATTCATATGTTAAATGCCCCCTTAAATCTAAACTTGACCACCGTTTTCCCCCGTCACCCCCCCCCCCCCGTTTTTGCCATTTTGATAGCCATTATTTTTATTTGAAATGGCAAGGGACCATTAACGTTCTTCCAAGGGGCTAAAGAGGTGAAAAGTTTAAAAGCATGAACAAATTGTAGGAAATTTGTAGACTCATGGTGGTCCAAAAAAAAGACCCTTTTTTAAAAATTTCTGATTTGTATTGGTCGTACCCTCCTATTTGGTTTCATTTATGCAAAAAATAATTATTATGAAATTTGAGCTCATAATTTTAACTTTTAGAGATAGCCCAACATCCTCAAAGTTCTGTAATTTTTGATTTTATGCAATAAATGCAAAAGGAAAGGAAAAAAGCTTACAGAAAGCAGTACACATTTATTTCATTTTAATCTTTAGCATTTTGCAAGTTGAAAATTATAATACAACACATATATTTAAATCACTATGGGTGTGATTGTGCTAGTAGCTGTCAAACTGTTTTTTGCTATTGGTATAAGCGCGCAGCAATGTTTTTCGACAACCTCAACAAGAATTGAAATTGATCTTCAACAGTTATTATTTTTTCATTAAACTCTTTTGTAATGTATATTTATTCCTTTTAGTAAGATTATTAATAACTGACTTCCTTCAATAAATTCTCTAAAGTCTCGCAGGTTTTTTTTATCTCCCAAGTTTTGCATGATACCGTATTTTCCTGCGTAATTATCCGCGAGCGGCCTATAATCCGCAGGTCCTAAAATCGACCTGAAGAAAAAAAAAAGCTTCGTATAATCCGCGGCGGCGAATAATCCGCGGATAATACGATGTAAAAAAATAAAATTTGAATTTAACATACCATTTGAGCAACTAAACTAAAAACATGAAAGGTAATTACTTTGAAGGCATAATCAAAATTAATCTGAAATATAATCTAAAATATAATGATTTCTTCATGAAGTCTTGATTATAGTACGTTAATTACTTGAAAAACAAAGAGTCAAGACAAAGGAGTAAACGGTCTAATCTTGTGCAAATGGCTACCTATTTTCTGTAATCTTGTTTAATTTACATGACCTGAATCGTTAAAAGGAACATTCAAGCAACGTAAAATAACAAACATACAGGCAGGCAGCGAAGAAGATCATGCATGCTTTGTAAAATAAACAATATTCAGTCGGCGTATCTATCGGTGAATCCTACTGTAAAAATTGAGGTTCAATGCATTTGTGTTAAGGAAAAAAAAAATTAAAATCACAGATGATCCGCGGCAGCACATAATCCGCACTTCATAAACTTTGCCTTTTTTAGCAGATAATCTGCGGATTATACGCAGGAAAATACGGTAAAACGTATCGGGTAAATTCATTCTTTTAGAGAATGGAGCTGACCATGTAGTTAGAAAGTTCCCAAATTTCATGATATTTTTGAAAATAATCTCGGGTTTGCCTAATTTTTTCATTCACTTCTTCAATAGCTTTACTCAACTGTGATCTATTCAAGTGTGTCACTTGATTGTCACACACAAAAAGAGCCATGCAGTTTTCTTACTTCTTCAAGATTTTTATTTTTCAATTATAAAATTGAGATTTCATTAAATTGAAATCATTACATAGTGCATTCTGAAGTATAGAAGCTATCACCCAAGCTCTTAAATAAACACGTGCAGCAAATGTACCATATCTTTTGCAATTCAATATCTTTTACTGAAGTGATGATGAACTAGTAGTAGAAAATTTATAAACAGTACAATATTTTTAACATCTGTTCGGTGTGGTTCATCTGATTCCAAAGGAAGGAGTTTTATGCATAACTATTAAAAGTAGTTGAAGAAAATTCTCGATAATCATCTTTTGAATAGGAGTCATACAGCAATTTTTTAACAAAATGTATTCTATAGTCCTTTGCATCAACCACTTTTCCTTATTATTGACTCTTGTGATGTAATGAATTTTCAGCTGGCCTAGAATCAATTATAAAGAAAAGTACTTTTGGTGCAGAAGAGAACCCTATGCATTTATTAAAAAAGGCCCCAGTAATCCATTCCATGACGTGGTGTTAACATTTGAGAATTAATTATTTCTTAATTGTTTTGTACCAGTAAAACATATGCTTTGCTTTTGCCAGTATTGATGCTTCTTCGGTCGAAGCACAACACTTGACAGCTTACAAAGAATTGCATAAACTGCAACATTTGCATATTTGCAGAATATATTTCATGGCTAATGTTGAAACAGTGTACATAAAATGTCAGATTTGCAATGCAATTCTGTTAATGGAAATAGCAATCATATTTGAGATTAGTTTGAAGGTTCTTTGTCAAAACACTTTTATTTGGCAATGATGCAAACTTCATCTGGTTTGAGCTACCTCTAAATATTATTCAAATGTTATAAAATTTTGTCCCATTCTTTTTCTAATGTATTGGTACCAAATGGGATCGTAAGACTCAAAACATTTTCACCTTCAAAATTTTGGACCACCCTACTCGTGGGGGTACTTCCCCCTAAATTATTTTTTTTAAGTCATCAAAACTGATATTTTTAGGGGGGGGGTTAAGAATTTTTTCACTTATTTTTTGGTAGAAAACTAGAGCATTGAACTCACCTTTATGAGTTCCATGTCAGAAAAATATTTCATGCTGTATTTTTTTTTTTTTTTAATTTTTGGAAACGTTGCATATTAGTCACACTTCAGATCTTCTGCAAAGAAACTTCCTGCATTATTTATATTTATTCAAGTTACATTCACAGATATAACTGGTTAAAAATGGAAATGAATTATGCTTATAATATTGCATAAATGTATATTTATTTTTCTGGGGATGCACCGCCCCAATTGAGTATCTCTTTATCAAGAAATGAGAAATTTTCGGTTTCAGAATTTTTTTTATCTTATAAGCCGGGTATTATTTTATTCGTTATTAGTGTTTCTGTCAGGCATCTCAGTGGGGGGGGGGGGGGCACTGCTCTCCCGGAGGATGCCAACTGCCCCACCCCATTGAGAAAAATTTGTTTTACATTACCATGAGAAGTTTTTCTTTTTTTTTCAATGAAAAAGATATTGAAGACAAGAAGGGATGTATATGTTGTGTGTTTAGTGCTGTTGTGGTAGGAATAGAGTGGTTGAAAAACTTGTACTAGTTTGAAAAAATACACTCCATGTGCACATATAGCATTAAACTCTTGTTAGTCGCTATATTTTCCCTCAAAAAATGTAATTGAATGCAAGTGTAAAGTTTGCAAAACGCTGTTTCATATCTCATGGAATATTGGTTGTACTAATGTTAATTTTTTGTGCATAGATTGTTTTTCTATGCTTGTGATATCCCTAAGTGTAATGTAGGGGACTTGGGGACCATATAAAAAGTTAGATCTTGTATTTTTCCACTTTTTTTCTTTTTCTTTTTCTTTTTTTTTTTTTTTTGCTTCAAAATTTTAATATTTGAACTTTGCATCTTATTTGCACCACTTTTGCAATTGGAAATATGCATCTAGGACTAATGGTTGCGAAAATAAAGATCTTACAAGCTAAACAGGAACATGCTGTATAGACAAACTACTGGTTGCTAAGGGCGTCTGTGCCAAACATGTGTGAATATAACTTTTTTGTTTCTTTTTGGGAGGGGAGGGGGGGAGATAATGAGTTCAATTTTGAAGTATTTTCTTTCATAAAACTTGTTTTGAATTTGATTCAAAGTTTGTTTTGATACCTGTATATTTTTATTATTTTTTGCAATTTGTTTATTTTTGTCCTGTGCTCTATCTATACTTATGAATCTTCTATCTTGATTTTTCAGGCTGAAGCTCGGCTTGTTGCGAGGCGACAAGCTAGAGCTGAAGCTCGGGAGATACGAATGCGGGAAATAGAAAAGCAGAAAGAGGTATGTAGGACTATAGAGTCATACGTGCTAATTGTTGTCTCTGTTGCTGTTTTAATTATGCTCTTGTTGATTTCAAAAATGCAAAATACTTTTGCAATACTGTTTCATGATTCGTACACTTTTTTAAAAACCTGAAAACTGCTTGAAATGAAAAGTTTTACTTTCAAGTGCTTGAAAAACGTAAAAAATAAATCTTTTGTCCTTTAAGTTTGAATTATTTTTGAAATGAGGTACAGTTAAAAACCTCGTCAAAATTGTTTTTGCCACCGTGTTTCTTGGAGTCTTTCCGATTTTATTTGCATTCTCCAAAAATCCGGGTGTTTTTTGTTTTTTTTTTTGAAAAAATTCTCAGAATTTTATACTGCAGTTTCTTGGTCAGTCAAAACTCTTTTGGAAAGCTCTCAAAGAATTCCATCCTTCATCCAGGAGAGTCAGCCACCACATTCTGTGCTGTTAGTGCAATTCTAAAAGGCTAGGAAAGGGTAAGATGAATGTACCCATGGAAGTCCTTTAGAGAAAGAAGGTACCATGACATGTTTTGCACTGTTCACATGTTGTGAGCAGGACTTTTTATCTTTAACAGACCTGACTGACAAGAAGCTTTTTCACCTCTTTTAAAAAATGATGGATTTATTTCTCATGAGATATCCAAATTTATTAGTGATTTTACTCATAACGTTAGTGATTTTCTTATGCCTTTTCAAAAAGAGAAAAAGAAAAGAAAATTTTTTTTCTGGAATTAATTTTCATAATGTGAATGTTAACATTAGTAAGTTAGTGATATAGAAACTCTTTAGGAATTAAAATAATGGAACCTCAGTAAGTTGACATCCGTTAAGTCGACATGTTTTCATGTCAGGGTTCATACTCAAGTTGGATAAAAAATTTCCATGACTTTTCCAAGACTTTTTCAGGACTTGATAAAATTTTTCATGACCTTGTTACACGAAGAGAATAGTAATATGTAATGTAAAACTTGACTATTTCCGGAAATGGGCATTAGAAAAATTGTTATGTAAGTGCCACTACCTCATTGGAGCACTTACTTGGTGACTGAAAAAATATCAGTTGGCACACTGCAGAAACTAATAAATTATTCTTATTTGTCTTTATCATACAAATTCAAGCAAAATAATAATATAGTGAATGCAATACACTGATATTTAAATGTCTAACAAATATTTAATATATAGGGCCGAATTGTAATGCATGGGACAAAAATTGAATAAGTCATTACTAAGTTTCCAATAACAAATTTACTTTATAAAAACATTGTCCTTTGGTGTCAATAGTGCATCTAATCATCCAAGTAACTTGACAGTATATATGTTCGTTAAAATAAAGCCACGCTTTTCACTAATTTCCTTTTTCTAAACCAGATATTTCAGTTGGCCACGAGGATCAGTTTTGCGAGCTATATATAGGGCACTACTGTTTTTACAGTATTAGAATTCTCCTATTTCTATGTTCCATTGCCTGACTAAAGTCTTCATTTTCTAAATCCTTCAACATATTAAGATAAACTGTGGTAAATTTAAAAATGAATTTTTTACAAGTAGTTGAAATGAACTCGGATACAACTGAATTACACTTTTTGAGGGGTCGTGGCAAAATCGAGAATGTGCAAGTCCACTGCACAGAAGTGTATACAAGGAAGAGGGGATATCATGGGGGTCATGACCCCCTCCTCCCATTAATTTTTTCATTCATTTCATCAATTCATTTTTTTTTAAATGTAAAGTCTCTATAGATTAGAATTTCTTTCTGTTGTAATTTTTAGATAGTTTAGTTTTTAGTCGTCCTGAATTTATTTTTAAATGTGCTGTAAATAGTTTATTAGTTTAAATCAGTGTTTAGAATTTATTATCGTGCAAGAAATGTAAAATTTGAGTGTTGTGTTAGCGCAAAACATCATATAGGTTCTCGCAGGAGTGCCCACCTAGGCAGTGGTGGATACAAGGGGAGGGTCATAGGAGTCATGACTCCCCCTGAAACGTCGACTATATTATCCGTTCGCATTGTATTCAAACACTTTATGGATAAAATGTAAATGATTTCAGTTTTTGAATTATTTTTAAAAGTAAATTACTTGAAATACTACTTCTTATAATTGTTTATAAAATTTATTCATGAGATTTTTGTCCTATTAGGTGCCATATTCCTGACCGATGTGGTATTTTTTAAACACCTAAGCAATTTCAGAAAGTTTTCATATCAAAAACAATAAATTTACTCATGGAGGAGGGGGAGGATCACTCTTTAGCATGAGCCCCCTAAAATGTTAGTCTGTATCCGTCCCTGGGTAGACGATAAGTAACCCCCAATATTTGGTGTTTTAAGAGCATTTCTTTTTTCGTTGACTATTCCACCAGGCAGAGAAAAATTTTTTCCGATGAAACAAAAGTTTGCCATCACTGTTAAATACTTTGACACAACTTTTAACAGTTCTGAATTTTTAGTTATAATATTCACTGTAGAAATGTATAGGATTCTCCTTTAGTTTAAGAATTGGAGCCTTAGAATCGACTGTAAGTTCTGGCAACAGACTACCAGTGTGAGTTCTTCCAATAGCTTTGACCTCTTTCTCACCCTCCAGTTATCTTTTACCATCTTGTAGTGATCTTCCCAAAAATCATCCTTTACACAGAAAAATTGATCTTTTTAAATGTGCACAAATAAATGAAATTTTTGGAGCAATTCCATAAGTAAACTTAACCTAGTGAGTAAATTGGAGCAAATTTTTACTATAATTTTCAATTGTAATACAAAAACATCAACATCGAAACCAAAACATCGATGTTCCGAAAACATCGAAAGTAAAACATCGATGTTAAAAACATTGATGTTTTAACAAAAACATTGATGTTTTCAAAATATCGACATCAATGTCGCACCCCTAGTGTCGAGTTATTGAGGTTCCACTTTATTTTTTTTTAATTTTACGCTTTTGTCATTCATTTAGATTAGTGTTAGTTAAGCTTATCCTTACTGACCACATTATTCAGTTTCGATTTTGTAGCTTTTAAAGTGCGGTGTACAGGTTTTTGTCTAATTAGGAAAATTTTAAGTGAACTGGAACTGAATCAGTACTTATTATTACTTTCTTCTATATCTAATATATAGAAGAAAGTATTGGATTTGTGCAAATTTTCGAATTTTGACGGATTCGAACGTTTTGAGGTGTGCTGAGTCCATTTCGACTATTTTTGGAAAATGTCTGTCTGTGTGTGTGTCACGTCTGTGTGTGACCAGTTTTTTGTGACCGCTCTACAGCAAAAACTACCGCACGAAATCGAACGAAATTTGGTACACATATGTGCCCCTATGTGAACTTGTGCCCATTGGTTTTTGGCGCGAATTCCTCCAAGGGGGGTGGAGCAATGGGTTGTTTTTTGAGTTACGCGTGCTTGCTATTCCTCAGGAAGTAACTGGCAGAATCAAACAAAATTTGGACCATATGTTGCCATTAACAGGAACAAGTGCTGATTCAATTTTGGTGGCAATAACTCAAACGGGGGTTGAGCTATAGAACGTTTTTTGTCGTCAACTGTGACTGCTGTATCTCAAGAAATAATGAACGGAATGAAAGAAAAATTTATCGGCAAGTAGACCATAGTGGGTATAAGAGCTGATTTTATTTTGGTGTCAAAAGCTGAAAAGGGGGGTGGCGCAATCGAATGTTCTTTTTTTTCATTGTGAGTGCCATTTCTCAAGAAGTAATGCTACGTTCTGGATGAAATTTGGAATAAATGTGAATCTATTTGTAAATAGGCGTTGTTTCAATTTTGGCGCCAATCGCTCCATGGGGGACTGATTTTTTTTTGTGTTAATAAAAATAGCTTTATAAATGCAACAATAAGAAAGATAAATTGCAATACTGTCGTCTGCTTATCCGTCAAAAGCGTAAAATTCCCAGCAACAAAAAAAAAAAAACTTGACGACCGTCTGAATTCCTGAATTCCAGCAAAAGCAAAGCAAAGAACGACTTGAAAGTTATTTTAAAAGCCTTGCTTGAATTTATTAGATGTTTTATTTGTTAACAAACATAAAATGGCAACAGTTATTAATTTTAAATCATTACGATAACATTTCCGATTATCTCCCGAAAATTAAAATCACGGAAAAATAATAAATTCTTATTATTTTATTATTGTAAACAAGTTTTTGTTTATTAGAGCCCTAACTAGTCCTTGAAGAAGCTCATTTTATCCTTAAAAAATTGCCAGTTTTGTGTACGAACCTTTACAGTTTGCAATGCAGCTGCATGTTCATGGGCAATCTGATACTTTTTTACTGTGAATACTATTTATTATTAAAAATCTTTGAATTAAGATAGAAAAAGAAAAAAAACTTTAAAAATTTAATCTGCCAGAGAATGCTGTTTCATTTGCCATGCAGAATATTGTGCTTTTTCAATTGCACAACTTATTGTTTACTTGTAAAAAGTTTTGCTGTTTATAGAGAATTGCGTTGTCTATATCGGTGGTCTCAAGATATTCGACCGTATTAATTGTAACAATTAACTAAATATAAATCTGTACTTTTAGGCTGAAGAGCATGATGGACGAGGAGAATCTCAATATGATGATCACATTAGTGTAGAACCTTCAAGACCTCCTAGAGGAATCAGAAATGATGTAAGTCTATTTTTGTAGATGAATCTTTAGAAATGCATTGTTGATTTTACTGCCCTGGGAAGGTGAACAGCAGTATGTGCTTTTTTTTTTTTTTTTTTTTGTTATTTATTTTATTTAAACTTTGTTGCTACAAACTTGCTTATTGAGTTTCCACTGAAAATAAAGCATGGAAAGAATGTCAAATTCCAACATTTTACTAGTGTTTGTGCAAGAATCAAAAACGATGTTTCTTTCAACATCTAAAAAACTCATTTTTGTAGATACTGCAGTTTACTTGCCCACAGTATACTTTTATATAATTTTGAAGATTGAGGCTATGGACCCGTAATTCAGAATTCTCAAGACTACAACCTTTCCGGATTTCGGAATTTTCTGGATTTTTGGATTCTAACTCAAAAATAGCGAAAAATTCTCCTATCGTGCAGTATTTGTAACGTTTTTCCTGGTTTTACTAATGTTGCACAAAATTCCTTTTATTTTTTAATTACTCTGAATGAAAGATTTATTCATTATATCAAAAGTCCGTAGATGTTGTCTTTTATTATTATGCTATGCACCGATCGATGCAGTAAAAAAATCAAATTTTTACTAAAAATAATTTTTTATTTTTGTTTTATTGGCTTTGTACTGCATACTTATGAGTAGAAAACAAGAAGTATCGTTAACCGAAAGTGCATGTTAAAAGATTGCTGCACAATTACAGCAAAACTATTACTGACATGTAACACATGGCAGTGAAAAAACATTTTCAAAAAATCCGAACTGAAAGAACTGTATTTTCAACAAGCAATTGCCGAACGTTAGCATTTTTAAACTTTGAAAACTGGAAAAAAACAAACGATTTTTTAAAAAATATATTTAAAGAAAAAAGTTCCTTTTTTTCGGGTCTTCCGGATTTCGGGATTCCGAATTTGAGGTCTCATACTGTACTAATAATGTGGCATATAGTTACTAGAATTTTTAAAACTGGGTTACATTTCTATTCATAAATATTTATTAAAATTATTTTAAATATTGAGATTTCCCAAGTTGACATGTATACATAAGGTTTTTTTTAAATTTCATTGTTATAATTAATACCAAATATGATGATTACTAATAAGCTTTCTTATTCAATTTCAGAAAGCTTCATCTTATGTTGGCTCCCGTGACAGCTCACGTAGGAGTAGTGAAGAATACCCTGATGTAATAGGAAGTAAAGAATACAAGGTAATCAACAGTTTGGTTTTCCCATAAAGTTGTAGTTGTATGAATTCTTTTTTTAATGCTTAAAGTAATCTACATGTTATGCAGCAACATAATGACGTCAGCATTAGAGCTTAAAATAATTGAGTCCAATGAATAGATGATACTTCTCTAAATTCATCATAAGTCAATGAGTATTTGTTCTTGAACGTGAATCAAACCCTCATCCCATTCTGATAATAAAAATTATCATTTACTGTCTCTACAATAAACCCATTCTGTGCACAAGAAAATGTCCTGCACAGCATTGATTTGTATTTGGTAGCTTGGTTTATTTCTATCCAAAGATATGAGGGAGCCCTCTGTGGAGGATTTAACGTGTCCCAATTACGAGAGGCCCGAACGAGCGTAGGCGCTCCAAGGGGTGTTCAAAATTGCACATGATAATTTGTTTTGCATAGTTCTGCGACAGACAAAGGAGCCTCCAAAAATCAAGAAATCCGCCTGCAGTCTTCAGAACGTACTTTCATACATAAATGGCCTAAATTCCATCTAATGTATAAAAATTCAAGTGAAATTAAAAGAAGTACTGGATCTGAGCTCCCATGAAAATTAAGCTCTATTTGCCATTCTGGATAGAAATTATATCCATTCTTCATTGAATTTAAAAACCAAGTTGTACTGTCTTGATAGACATTTTCTTCTATAGAGTCGGTTATGGTACCTTCATTAACAATTTACCAAACTTTTTCTAATATGAACCAGTACTATTTTGTTAATGAATTTTTGCTACTTTCTGTTACATAAAAGACAGGTCTATACAATTGATGATTTTTTTAAACTTATTAATGGGTATATAAGAAGTAGTTTGTTTTAAATCGACTTAAATTAATCCAGTAAATTGCACTTATTAATATAAGTTTAAACATATTTTCAGCAGCAAATTTTGTTTTATCTGTCTTAGTACATCTTTGAAAATATTGTTTGTTATCTCATAACTATTGTAAATTTGGAGTGCAAGAATTTTCTCCATTTGTGGTTTGATATCAATCTTTTTTTCTACTTTTTAAATAGAATGAAGTAAAGAAAGCCGCTACATAAATATAAGTGGATATGAATTGCATTGAAATATAATTGCCTTTTAACTAAAATTTAGATCTATCAGCTTATGCTAGCAAATTGAAATAATACAATAAAAGTTCTCTTCTCCAAATTTAGCTAGAAGACTAGTTTACTTTTATTCAGTTAATATTTAATCCATATTAAAGAGATCAACAATCATTGTGTGCTTTATTTTTTTATTCCAGTAAAATCAAAACCCTGTTAAACACCCATATTCCCATAAATCAGGCATGGTGTGCAGGTTGATTGCAGAAGTATGACTAGTTGACGTTCATATGCAGTGCCGGATCATGGCGAAGCAAGCCAGAGCCTTTTCCCTGGGCGGCAAATCCATTCTTTTTTTCACCATTGAAACTCAATAAAATTTGAAGGAAGATCGGTAGGGGAGGGGAGCGAGTTTTAAAACTTGCCTTGGCTCTGAAAAATCCGGAATCCTGCACTGTTTACCTGTTACAGATGCTTAACTTGTTTCACTGGCTTCTTTGTTTTTCGTAATGTCAACACAACAAAGAATAAACTTCATTTTTTCTCTACAAATTCACATACTGATGGTTTTTATAAAGTTGTCTTAGAGAATGACCTATACTCCCTGATGTCTTTCAAATTGAAAAGACTCAAACACTTCCTTGATTCATGCCTTTGAATGCATACTGGGGTGCCCCAGTGAGAGGTCACTGTGACCTACTAAAAATTACTTTATTCAGCAAAATTTCTTGACGATTCGGCAAATTTAGAGAAAATAACACTATTGACATTTTTTTTTAAATAATGATATATTTTTTTATTAGATATGGTGTACCAGGGGTAGATTTAGGTAGTATAAATTAGGTCCACTTTGCAGCCCCTTCACAAAATTCTATATTGTAAAAACGGCAATTTCATAAAATTACATGCTTAAAATTTGAGCTTTCACAAAATCTCATTTGTAAAAATTGTTCTTTCATCACTTTTAAGCTTGATCAATTTTCCTGAAATCTGATCATCAGTGAAGTATACCCAGTGAAGTCCTTTAGGCCAAAGGGATTTCATGTTAGATTTTTTTAAACATAAACATGCTCTGATACTGTATAACAAGATTTTTTTCACAAAAAATTAAATAAGTTCACAAAAAAAAAATCTTTTTTTTTAATCAAAATGTGAACCTAAAAATATAAACCTGGATCAACCCCTATTTTATCTTCCTGTAAATTGAACAGATTGCTGCAGTAGAGACCTTTAATATGTTATTTAATAATTATGCAGTTTAACCATTGTTTAAAAAATATTTATTCCAATCTCTCTTATTGTTATAAATTGAAAATGTTTCAAAGATGGATTTTGATACATGTTTCAACATATCAAATTGATCTTGACAACATACCACTTGGCCGCCTGTGCTATAAATTTCAGGGCTATTGATGGTTAACTATATAGTTTGAAAAATAATTATTAATATTTTTTAATTTCTAGCTTTTAACAAATCAAGTTATGGAACTGGAAGAAAAGTTTCGTAAAGCCATGATAACAACAGCTCAGCTAGACAATGAAAAGACTACATTATCCTATCAAGTTGACACATTAAAGGATGAACTCCATGAAATTGAAGAAATGTATTTATTAGTTCAAAAGGACTTCAGGAATGTGTCAAGGGTAATTCAGACTGTGTTCTTTTCAATTTTCTTCTTCTTTCATTCCCCAGCTCAGCCTTTATTTAGGGTATGTTTATATTGGCAATGGATTAGTTTGCTAAGAGAGCTCATTTTTGCCCTACGGAAGTGTTCTTGATATGCACTCCAGGGTTCACCGATATATATCATGATACTTATCACGATATATATCCTATATTTATTTTGAAAATATCATGATATTTTGATATTTTTGATATTTAATTTTTCAACTACTATATCTTTAATACAAAAACTATTAGAGTAATTTTGTTTATTTTTTATTAAAAATAACCAAAAAGTTATGTACCTTTATTTTTATGATGTATTAATACATGATTAATATAACAAAGTAAGATAATATTTCTTTTTATTTTATGTTTAAAAATATATTAGCAATGTAATAATTGTAATTTATATTAAAAGTGCCTAGTTAAATATTAAAAATTGGTCAGGAAAAAAAGAAAATGTCTTATGACTGTGCACCGACTAATGCATATTTTTTATTTCTGAATCATACAACTGTGTAAAGAAGAAAAATGAGTAAAGAAGCTAATGCTATATTAACTGTACTAAAAATTGATAAAAATGTAAAATGAAATGTTAGATATAAGTAATGAAAGAAACCTTAATTTTAAGTCTAAATATTGTAATAATTTTTCTATTTTGAAGACTTTAGTTTGTGCTGATTGAAAATATCGGGTATATATCAAAATATTCTATATATATATATCAAAATATCGGATATTTTCAAAAATATCGTGATATTTTCAAACCCTGTGCACTTTTAATTCCTTGTTACTGCTGATCTAAAACAGAACCATTTTTTATCTCAATTTTTCCCTAAAGGAAAAAATGAGACGGGGTTCGTTCATGTTCTGGCTTGTAGGGACAGCCTGCATTTAGCAGAGCCAGTCTAATAGGAGCACTTATTTCTATGGCAGTCCATGCCCTAGAGCAGGGGCATCCACCTGGGGGGGGGGGGAGATCATGACGCAGGACTAAGGCATTTAAAATTTTAGAGGGTTGATTTGAGGGGTATTTTTCACCTGGGGGGAGGGGTTGCTCCTTATATTTAGGGGGATTTGCCCTTGCTCTTAGGGGGCATGAGCACCCCTGCTCTAGAGTGGTTAAGTGGATTTTGGTGAGGAATTAATGTGAGCTAGAATAGCCGATTTGGCAATATTCTAAGCAGACTTTTTAGCTGAAACTAAGACTAATTAGCATTTAGAAAAATTCTTTATACAATATTTACAAAACTTATGGATTATAATTCCAATAATCATAGTTAGCTAACCAATACAGCTGTTAAAAATTATAAGAAAACAGCACTGCTCCATTTTCTTTCCAGGGAGCTCTGCCAAACACGAACCATTATCATCCAAGCAAGTAGGCGAAGTACAAAGTAAAACAAAAGGAAGCTAGGTTCTAATTTTGAGTTGAATAGTTTTGCGGGGTCTCGCAGATGATTTCTAAAATTCACTAACAATCAAGGCTTGAAAATGGCATGAGAGTAACTTTCAGCAAAAGAAAGGAATTAAATGAATGTTTTAATTAATTCAAGAGCAAGTTTTGCAAAAACATTGTTCCTCCTATATTTTTATAAGAAAAGAATACTTCAGCAGAAAGCTTGGAAATATGTCACTTTTTTTTTTTTTAACTTCTTTTATAATTGCATTTTATGTAACTATTTGCTCAATTTTTTTCAGGCTCATGATTTGCTAAATCAGGACTTCAAAGATCTCAATAACCAAAATGAACTTCTGAAACAATGCATAAAATTCAGAGATGAATTAATAGCAGTAAGTTCAGAAATGGTGATTTTGTATTCTAATTTTATGTTTGCTGACGTAACTTACAAGACATTTGAGTTTACTCCAGCAACTTTATTACTATTTCATTAAGGTTTAAATATTTCTGAGTATTTTTCTTTTCTTGTGCAGCATCAAAGAGCTTACTATTTCGCTGTAAGATTAGGCTACAATGAAATTGAAAATATTAAAATCTTAGTTTATATCAATTTTTTAGGATCAATTTACCCAAAAGAGGGGCAAAACTTTATATGTCTCACATAAAAAGTACATAAATTAGGGATTCACTTTCTAAAAGTTTCATTTCTATCATGAATCATTTTATAGCATTTTGCATTGATTACAATGTGAAAACAAAATCTGATTTTGTTATGGTGATAGAAATTAGACGAGGCTTGATATTTATACTTCACAATTTAAACAAATCATTTTAACAGTATAAAGTTAGTTTGTTGCAAAATAATACAAAAAAATAATGAAATACTGCGAGAAAAAAGATACAACTTAGCTCTGCACAGTGCATATTATAAACAACGTTAAAAAAACACACACACACATAAAATTTTGCAAAAACAGCAGACATTTGTTTATCGGTTACAAAGAGCCCCTTTTTCTGTGCAGAAAAACAATGTTATGGATTAAAAGACGCCTGATTGAAGGAGTTTTTGTGAACTTAGCACTTTTTTAACATTATTAAAAATTGTTAGAATCTTAGCACAACATCTTCACTAAGCATGCTCTGAAGAAAATAGCAAATCGGTAGCTTAATGATTACTAAAAGTGCAAAATAAAAAACATTAGTATTTATATTATTACAAGTTATTGAGGAGTGGTGGAAATATTTGTACTACATTAAATGAAAATCAGAGCCAATTCTTTAAAATTGTTTTCATTCTAAAAGTAAATATTTGCTGCAACATCAGAGAAATTTTTTGCCATCTAAATGAAAGTATTTTATGATTTTTCTTTGCAAAAGATTTTGTTTTAAATCATGCACCAATTTTTCAATTGTTGAAATATCCTCTGGATTTTTTAATCTGCTTTCAGAAGTATTTCACATGCTGTGTACTTGGTTTCTAAAAACTACGCTTCTTTTTTGGTACAAGATTGCATGATACATTTAGATTCAATCACACTCTCTGCTCAAAGCGAGCAATAGTGTTTACTTAAACGTAAATATGAGTGTAAATATTTTAATTTAAAAAAGAATATCATTTAATGCTAAATTGCTTCAGTAAGTTCAGTTTTAGGTGTAGAAAAAAACTTGAAATTAAGGTAAATATTGTAACGAACAGATTGAAAATAACTTTTATTTGTTTTGTGAAATTAACTGCAGGTTGTTTTAAGGTTTATTTATTTTACTAAAACAGGAACATGGTTTAGTCCTTGTTGGAGGAGAAGAAGAGGAGGAAGACATTAGAGAAGACGATGATGATAATCTGTCAGATGGAGAAAAAAAGAAATTGGAATCCAAAAGACAGAAAAGGATTGCAAAAATGGCTCTTGTTTCACAGGAAGGAGCCGACATTTTGAAAAATGCAGGATCTGGAAATTTAGGTACATTATTCGTTTTCAATATCCTGTTATGCTTTTGTGATTTCTGTACTTTCATGTTGCTTGTTGTGTTACTTATATATTTCTGAAGATGATCCTAATTAAAAGTAAAATATGTTTAAAGGAACTTATCCTACTGAAAATATTCTTACATACTGAAACAATGACTTTAAAATTCATTTCAATCATTTCCTAACAGTTAAATAGAACTATTGAATAACAGATAACCTATATTGTAGATAGAGCAGACTTTTGCTGTATAGAAAGTATGAGATAAAATAGTAAAACATAGATTCAATTGAATGTATCTTTATTATTCAATACTCTGTTTTCCTGAAAAAATTACAAAAAAGCTGAATTTATCTTTTTTTTAATAATGTTTCTTAAGTAAGATGAGGCTGAAAGGTATTTTTATATCCTTATATAAATTACTGGCAGTTTTTTTATTTGATCATCTTTTGTTGTTTTTTATTTCATATTAAATGCTTGGTTTTATCCCCCTGATTACAGATGTGCGGTTAAAGAAGATAGCTGAAGAGAAACAAGATCTTTTAGATGAGGTATTGATTTTACTATATTTTATGTATGAACAATAATTTGAATTTAAGCCATAAGCTTTGAATATGTAGCTATTTGAAATTGCTTTGAATTTTCATCAGAAATTTAATTTCTAAAACTGAATGAGTAGTTGAACCTTGAATTAGTTTTTTGTTTTTGAGCTCAGAAAATACTTTAAAGTATTTGCTTGTTAACATAATTTAATTGTAATTAATTTTTCATTTATGTATTATGATAATGTGATGCATGTGTTCACATTGCCACAAAAGTAAAAAAAAAAGAAGAAAAAAGAAAAAGAAAAAAAAAACCACCTTCAAAAAAAAAGAAAACACCCAAAAACTAAAAAGTAAAAAATCATTGGTCACACTTACACAGGATTTTCAACACAAACCTATAAATCAAACTTATTTTACAATACAAGTACAAAAATCAACTACACTAAATACACATTTATTAAAAAAACACTGATTTTAATTACTATAACGACAAATCATTTTAATATCTAACTAAATATACAATCTCTTAATTTTCAATCACCTTTTGGAGTTAGTGCCTGCTATAAGCTACTACCTAACCTGACAGCCCACCGAATCCTGAGCTAAATGCTAATTTAACTAACACTAAATTAATCTTTAAAACCAATAGTTTAGTTTTGAAGACGGTTAAGGAGGGGGGGGGGTATATTTATAATCTGTTACTAGAAATTAAGTGTTTTAACCATTGTACTGTATCCCACTTAAACTACGGCTTTTACCATAGTGATGTGCTATTTTTTTTCTTAAAGATGCTTTAGAGGAATCATATAAATAATTTTTAAAAACTTTTTTTTATTTTTTAGATTTACAGATTAAGATTAGATTTGGAGGAAGAGAGACAAAAAGCATACAAATTAGATCAATTATCTCTTATGAGGACAGGAGCTAATGGTCCTGAAATGAAACTTCTAGAAGTACAAAGTAAGTTTAACAAGTAAAATCCTTCAGTTTGCTTCAACATTTTCGGAATAAGAAGAGGTTGTACTCGCACTAATAGTACTAATATTTTATACTGTTTAAATATAGGCACATAATTGACAAAAGTTTTAAATATTTTTTCATGAACCCATAAAATCAATTGGACTCCAACTCAGTGCCAAATTAAGGCTTGTAGGCTGATTTAAATATGCGGACCCTTTTTCCTTACAAGAAGAATTAAACCTAGTTTTCCTATGAAAACTCAAGTAAAATAACAACAACAAAATGATGTCATATAGGAACTGAAAGTTTACTAATTTTTGTTGTTAAGACCTGCCAAAAAAAACTGTAAAAAAATTTTATTTTTGAAATTTGCTGCTCTAGGCAGCTAAATAGAGAATTTGGCACATTAAATGGTCCTCGGCTGATAGTTATCTTACTTCCCCTCTGAAATAAAAAACAGATTTGATTGTTCCACAAGCAGTCACCTGTTTCTAAAATCATTAAAAAAGTTTTTTCCTAAAAGATTTTTACGTACCAATTTTTTTTTCAGCTTAACTTGAGTACAATAGATTTCTTTGCATAATAGTCAGAAATAAATTTTTATGTTCAAAACTTAGAAAATATTAATATGCAAAGCACATTTATAATTATGCAAGAAAATATAGTGCTATATGTTACTTATTCGTTGAAAAAATATACTTTTTTCAACTTTCATTCTAAATTTTACATGCTAAAATATATATGTTTCAAATAGAAAATACAGTGGACGCCGTTTAATTGAATCAGTGGTTAATTGAATCAACTACTTTAAGGAATCAAGTTGTCAAAACTTTTTAGAACAGACATGATTCAAATAAGCGGCAACCACTGTAGTTTAAAATTCCTGTATTGTGTTTCCACCATGTAGTTTTAAGAAAACAATTTGACCAGTCCTCTTTTGTGCTTTACATCTCTCAATGAATCCCTCAATTTTTAATTATAAAAGAAAGTGTTCTTTTTTGACAAATGAAGATGTACTCAAACCTGGCCTTGTCTCCCATCCTCCTGCAAACATCCTCCACTTTCATGGGAGCTCAGCCTGGTAGTGAGATTGCTTTCAGCATGGGAAAAGAAGAGAAACACCAATTTCTTTACATCAATGCTCCCCCATTATCTCCGACCAAGCAACCCCCCCCCCCCCCCTAATTATTATTACATTTCTAAACTTTAATGTTGTGTCTTTTCTTTTGGTCTAACCAGTGAGTGCTTAAACTGTTTTTTTGTAAAGATCAATGGTTCATTATGAGCTTCTCCGTACTTTTACTAAAAGGTCATCTGCAACATAAAAAAGAACTTATATGCTCTGTATCTTCACTAATAATAAAGCTGAAAGTCTCTCTGGATCTCTCTATGTCAGGATCTCTGTGATGGGCATAGCGCCTAGACCGTTTGGTCGATTTTCATGAAATTTGGCGCAGAATTAGTTTATAGCATAGGGGTGTCACCTCAAAACGATTTTTTGAAAATTCAATTTTGTTCTTTTTCTGGTCAAATTTTAAGAAAATGTTACCGAGCAAATTATTACAACGTAAACGAGTAAATTACCAAATTATCATAACATGGAACCATAACATGGGCAAGCAAATGAACATAGCAAATTGGCCAGAAATTCATCATCCAGTATTTGTAAATATACAGGCGAACCCAATGACCTTTTAATTTTCTACTACAGGCAAAGCCATGTGGGTGCCACTAGTTAGAAATAAAAAACTTTGTTAGTATAGTTCATCCCATTTTGATCAAATTCTTGTTATTTTAAATTTGATTAAAATCCAAAAATGCCAAAAAAAAAAAAGTAAAATGAAGAATCATAAGAAAGAATACAAGTCGCTCAGTACTAAATATAGGAAAATTGATGACCTTTTCTGCAATACAACACAATTACACGAAGTTAAAGGATAAGAGAGTCGATTATTTGACTTTCATGTCATGCAATCATCAGAAATATATTCTATTCTATAGGGCAGATCTAACTTCTGGTATTGGGGAGGATAATTAAAATCTTAGCACATAAATCAGAAAGTGGGGAACGTCGTAAGTGTGACATTTGGGATCATACAGATGGTCCGGGACTTTCCTCTAGAAGTCCCTAAAATGTAGAAGGGGGAATCTATGCTTGTATACTATATTTCATCCTCTTTTTAA
The DNA here is from genome assembly GCF_026930045.1 of Uloborus diversus. NCBI lineage: Eukaryota > Metazoa > Arthropoda > Arachnida > Araneae > Uloboridae > Uloborus > Uloborus diversus. Next base: position 84,927,983 of record NC_072738.1, read on the forward strand.
GGGGGAATCTGTGCATACTATATTTCATGCTCTTTTTAAGGAGGAATCTGTGCATACTATATTTCATGTTCTTTTTAAGGGGAATCATACTAATGTCTCTTTCATGCTCTTTTTACTTTTTAGGGGAAGCCAATAAGCAAGTTAGCGACTACAAATATAGGTTGAAGAGAGCTGAGCAAGAAATCACAACTCTGCAGAGTAGTGTGAGTTTACTTCTTTTCTTTTCAGTTTTTTTTTTTTTTTTTTTTTTTTTTTGTCTTTTTGTTTCATACACATATGGAAAACTTAATAAAAGAATGATTTTCTGACAATAGGTGTCTCGACTGGAAGGGCAGTTAAACAGATACAAGACTCAGGCAGAAAGTGCTGAAGCAACTGAAGACGAATTGAAAGCAGAGAAACGAAAACTTCAAAGAGAGGTAAAAATAGCTTTTTAAAAAAAAAATATTTATCCTTGAAGAATAGTACACCCATATATACGGTTTGCTTGGCCCGAAATAATCTCGTATACAAGTCACTATGTAAAATATGATAGTATTCCGATTAGAATGTAGTCACTCAGCTTATGATAAATTCCTTCTACATATAAAAATTTAAATCTGAATGAATTATTACCATCATTATTAGTGAGAAACTGGTGCCAGTAAGTTTTATTTTCAAACTTGAAATCATTGTTGGTATACTTGTTCAACACCATTGAATACCTATTTGGACCACCAAGAAATAAAACACTAGCCTTCAGAACTAGTGTTTGACTAGTGTCATGGCCATTTCATACAACAATAAGAGCCTGGATCTATAAATTTTGCCCCCCCCCCCCCTGCAACAAAATCTATAGGATTCCTCCCCAGAGGACAGCAGTGTATATTTGCAACGTTAATAAGTTTTAATTCTAATGTTTTTTCTTTTTCTTTTTTCAATTTTTTGGGCCATTTGGCCCTTTAAAAACGTCTTTCCCCTCCCCCACACCACCACTGCAGGGTCCGCGGGTACACAGATCTGGGACTGAAGGGGTCTCAATTTCGGAATCCCGAAATCTGGAAGACCCGCACCTGGGAACTCTTTGAGCATGTAATAAAATATTGGATTATATTTTTAAACGTTTCTCTTTTTTTCCCATTTTTATACATCACTTTTGCTACCTTTTAATATTTTTATTTTTCTCTTTTATATTAACTTAAGTTTTTTGTGAATTAACACTACATAATCACATTATCTTAAGTCTAGGCATGTTGAATACATATGAAAGAAAGAAAGGCTGTTTTTTTATTTATTATTAATCAACAGAGCCCGATCATCCTGACAAAGGACATGGGGCACATTCCTATTCCAGGGAACACATAGGACCCCACTAAGATTTTTGAAGACACTGGGCACATTCATTTTGTGCCCCTGCCCCCCATTCCAGCTTTTTTTATATGTTGAAGCAATAAAATATTCTGATACTTGCGTTTTTACACAGCCATACTAAATTTGGTGGTACCTCATATCACAATGTAATATATGCATTTAAAAAGTAGAAAAGATATAGTAGTATATGATAAATATATAAATGTGGTTAAACTTTGCCCATTGCAGTAAACCGTAAATACCAAAATGATCTATGATATAATTTTTAATAGTAAATACATACTATATTTGGAGTGGTTTTCTGATTTGCAAAGAGATCACATTTTTAAGGGAATTTTTATCAACAAATAGATTTTTTTTCCTTGTTTTTGCATTTGGAAAACTATCAATGATATCATTGTACTCTAAATTCTGAGTGAAATCATTATTTTTAATTAACATGATAAATTAAGGGGATTTTGGGCCCCCTGAAATCTAAGAGGAGGGAACCTGTGCCCCACATGCCCCTGCGGTAATCAGGCTCTGCCAATCAATATTTGAACACTTTTTGCTCAAAACTTTAAAAACATTAATTTTTTATTTAAGTAAAAAAAAAAGATTTAGAAATTCAATAGTATAAAAGTATTAATGTACCCGAAAGTGCGATGTAAGCTAAAATTGCCCTCTTCTGAAATTCATTAGCATATTTTGTCAAGCAAAAATACCATAATATTGAATGTATAGGAGGAAAAACGAATTAAGGACATCAAATTAAGGCAAAACGAAAACTCTTGGATAGAACACTCATGTACATCAGCACTTGAATAACTACGTCATGTATAATGTTTGTTTTTTGTATACTTACAGTTTCGAGAAGCACTCGCAAGAATAGAAGAACTGGAAACTGCAAATAGTCATTTACAGAAGCGAATTGATAAACTAAAAACGGTGAAAAGTGTTCTGATTAAGACTTGATAGGACATTTCAACTTCATACTAAGTGCCAATAAAAAGGATAATCATATTTTTTTAGATGGAAGGGTTTGCTTCCATTACTATGCATCAACCGTCTCTGGCGTGTCCGATTTAGGTGAATGATGTGATAGATTTTGTTTTGTTATAAAATAATTTATATAGTGCCTTGCAAAATAATGTGATACAGATATTTAGGATTCATATAAAAGAATAAAGCTTTTACTATATTACTGTCTACAATAGTGAAAGGTTTGTGATAACTTCATGTACAAAATTGTTTTTGCTTTTATGTCTATTATCGTTGATGCATGTCCATTAAGAATGACTCATTCATCTATTATACCACATTCTCATGATATGCAAAGGAATTTCATATTCAATTCAATGTTTTTTAATACAGTGAGACTTCTTTTAACACATTGCTTTTCTGTAGTCATTTCCCAACTCCTAGTTGTAAATATTAAACATTGGATTGAGTGTTTTCTATTGCATAAGGGGCCATTCATTAATTACCTAAGGCTCCCAAGGGAGAGGAGGGTTTGGAAAAATCTCTACATACCCTTACTTGGGGGGGGGGGTCAAACCCATTTTTACGTGATATTTCCCAAGTCTATATTTTACATTAGAAATTGAGTGGTTTAGTGGTTTGACAGAGATCATATTTCATTTACATCTGGCAGGTAAAAACGTATTAGGATGAGCTATTTTTTATTTGTTTTACAAAGAATAAATAATGTAAAATATAATAAAAGAATCGCATTTTGTATGGCATGTTTTATTTTTAATTAGTATCGCATCATATACAAAAAAATGTCAAAAAAGCATTCAGTACAGATTCCAACTTTTTAGTGAATATTTCATTACACAAAAAAGTTTAATTTAATAATAGTGAATTTAATAACGATTCGAGTGATGTAAGATTCGTTATTTTATTATTTCAAAAAACGAAATGGAATCTTACGAAAGAGTAGAGGGAGGGGGGTTTGAAAAATCTTACGTACCCTTTCATGGGGGGAGGGGGGTCTAAAATTGCCAAAATCATCCTTACCTAATTAATGAATGACCCTCTAAACTTTTAAGTCTTAATATGTTAATAAGAAGTTCCACTGTATTACATTTTTATCAAGTTGTTCTAACATTTCAAAATGCTCATGTTTACCATCGAATATCTTTTATTTTGTTTCATAATTTGCCAAGGAGCAGACATTCAAAAATCAACATGAACAATTGACATATGCATAATAAAGTCAAACCCTGTTAACGCACGAACTCCCTTAACCAGAAATTTTGCTTAGCACAAGATAAATACCATTTCCAGTTAGATAAAGCTAAAAATTAGTACTGAATCAATCTTAACACAAAGATGATTTGGACAAAATCGTGCCAATGATGAAAAACGAATTTTAAATATAAAAAAAATCCGAGTAAGAAATATAAAAAGGAAGGGGAAAAAAAACATCCTTTTGCATGAAATTATCTTTCGAGGGTTAAAAGATCTGCACTTCAATGCAAACCGGTGTCTAGCCATGTGCAGTCAGTTTCTGCTTGTCAAACACGATGCAGAAATTTTTTTATTTCACTATGATAAATTTTGTTTAATTCCAGTATATTAGACTTAGTATAAGTTTCATAATTAAAGTATAAATGTACTTTTGTTCCTGTATTTCCTGTGTCACAGAAGACAAATTTTTTTCACTATTTACTCAAAATTCAGTTAGCACAAAAATTTTGACGACCCCATCGAGTTCCTGTTAACGAGGTTTGACTGTATATTTAAAGCTCCTGTACACTGGGCTGCAAAAATTGTAAATCTTGTTTCTCATGGAAACATCCAATGTTGACTTATCGTTGCAAGTTAGGCATCCTTATTGCTTTAACTTGAATTAAATTTTTTAATTAGTCTAGCAGTTTTTTAAGCACCGAGTATAAGTAAAGCGTTGAAATCACCGAGACATCTATAGGGATATGTTGGTCTATTTAGATCTTGCGTATAGCTCAATCTATTTGCTGCAACATGTACATTTTTATTTTAAATTCAATAATACGTTTTAGAAAGTTGATACTTGATATTAAAATACATGATGGTTCCTTATAATTGAATATATATAAATTAAAAGCGAAAGTTTAAAATTCTGGAAGTAAAGTGAAAATATATGCATAAAAATTTCTTATTTGTGCAAATGGATTGAGCAATATATAAAATAAGAGCTTAATTGAATGTATTTTAAAATATTTAGAAATTTATCTGTGTCATAGTTGGCACACAGGTTATTTATTGTTAACCCCTAATAAGCAAGGTTTAGCAATTAACATGTTAATCTTTATTAATAATAAAGCTGAAAGTCGCTCTGTCTGGATATCAGGATCTCTGTCTGGATGTCTGGATCTCTGTGACACGCATAGCACCTAGACAGTTCGGCTGATTTTCATGAAATTTGGCACAAAGTTAGTTTGTATAGCATGGGGGTGTGCCCCTCAAAGCGATTTTTCAAAAATTCGATTTCGTTCTTTTTCTATTCAATTTTAAGAACATTTTCCCGAGCAAAATTATCATAAAATGGAGGCGTAAATTACCAAATTATCATAACGGGGAACCATAACATTGGCGAGCAAATGAACATAGCAAATTAGCAAGAAATTAGTCATCCATTATTTAAATATACAGGCGAACCAAATGATCTTTTAATTTTCAACTACGGGCAAAGCCATGCGGGTACCACTAGTAAACAATCTATCCAATGAGTATATTCCAATCGTTGGAACCTGAAATATCAGCGCTTTTTGTATTTATTATTTTCTTTTGATATGAAAACTCGGGGAGAGTAATATTTTTGTTTATCTTTTGTAGAACTAATGACAAATATAATTTAGATCCAAATGAGCAATTTTCAACTTTTCAGTAATAGCAGATATTTAAATATAATAAAAACAAATTTGGAAGTCAATGTGAACATTTTCTGAAAATCTGCACAAAATGCAGCTTTTTTTACATTTTTATCTCTGCAGGTAATGTTAAGTTATATCGTATGACTTTCCTTCTCAATGTAATCAAAATAATTTTTTAATTGCACAGAATTATATTTAGAGCAAAATTTACGGGAGAGTTCAGCTCTGCTATTTTTTTATTTGTAGATTTTTGCAAGACTATATGTACAATACCCAAGTACACTATGTGTGTACCTGGGAGGTAAAGGGCACTATGCCCTTGTTTTTTTTTAAAGCTTTGAAATTTAAGCACTGTCTTACTCAACTTTTTATACTCTGTTCGGACGCATAAAGCACTAAGATTTTGATAAACAAATCTTCATTTTTGTAAGCTCACAAATGACAATTCCGTAATACAAACCATCAGAAAGGTAAAACTTTAAAACTCTTCTTCTGGCTAATTTTGTGTTCGAGAGTTTGTGCCCTTTCCTCCCAGGTAAAGGGAGCCCCATATATGAACACAAGTTCTAAAGAATTTAAGACTTTTTTTTTTTTGTTAGAAATTCTCTCATAACACCTGGTGGCCTCTGACAGTGGATCATACTAAACTTTTGAAAGCACATAAAAATTCTGTCAGTTTTTGATATTGGGAAGAAGTTTTTATCTCTCAGATGAATTAATCAACTTTTTAAAAATTGTCTTGACTGTTTAGTGTGTGAAAATTGTTATCGTTTAGTGGTAAGCTTGTTATTTGTTGCTTAAGCTTTTGTGTGACTTATTTTAGATATTATGTTTAGTAGTAAAAGAAAGAAGAAAACCAATTAAAGCTGAAATTGCAAAAAGTTAATATATTTCCGATTTTCTGTACTTTAATAACCCTGAGTTTTCACTTGTTGTTTCTGCACAAAAAATAGGCATTCTACATCTTAGTCTTGTAGTATGCAAAATAACAAAGTTTGCTGTTCGCCCCTCTAGAATTGCCTTTTCTTTTTTCCTCTTGTGTTTCTTGACAAAATAAAAATAATAAATTAATGACAAGAAAGGTCAAAATCAGAGCTTAATCTGCATGGGAGCTCATCTCCTTTTCCCGTGTGTGAATTTTTATATATTAAACAGGATTCAGGCTATGTAGGGTGTAAAAAATTCTGATGACCGTAGGGCTCCTGGATCAAAAAATCAGAGCTGTTTTCAGGATCGCAGCCACATGGTTAAACCAAAAATAGTGGTAGGTAGGGGGGTCGATATACAGCATGATTTAGAAAAAAAAATAAAAAATCAATGAAAGCATATCTAAGATCTGAACTTGAAGTCGTTTTACTCGAAACTTTAAAAAGCCCACTCACATCCTTTTACTTCTCACTACCTCATATGTGCCGTTCAGATTGACATCGTAAGTTTTATTGAAAAATGCATTTTTTTAAAAATATAATATCACCTTCTAAAATTTATATTTGGAAGAAGACATAATAAGTTTCTGTCAATTATGTTTTATATCTAGTCAAAGTTTTGTGTTGAAATGCTAAAATTAATATAACTCTTCATTATATGCTAAACTTGCTGATTTTATGCCAATGAATTATATTAAAATGTAAAGTAAAACATACGCGAAGCTTTACAAAAAAAAGGCAAAAATTGTGTATTGATCTTTGAAAGTTATTATACATTTTGAATCGTATTCTGTTTCTCACAATGATTTGAAGCATGCAATGCTAACTAAGTTGAACAGCTCAGTGTTTGCAAGAAAGATTGCATTTTTTTTTTTACTCATCAGTTTTTACTAAGACAAATCAGGATTGTTATGTATTTATTAGAATATTTATTATAAATTTTGTAAAAACTATGACTTGAAATGTTTTGATATTTATTTAGAAAACTTCATCATTTTGCTTGAAAAATAAACCAATTTTTGCTATGTGAAGATGTTATTTAATGAAAAGTCCAAACATCTACTAATCAAGACTATCTTAATTTTATAAAAGGCTAGTTTTTGACTACAAAATTTATTTCCAGGATTTTTTTCTGACCTCTTACAATTTTTAACAACATATTTTTAAACATTTTTGTAAAAACAGGCTTTTTAATTTTGGAGCATTGAATTAATTGCATTGAAATTTGAAAGCTTTGACAATTGTAGAATCCAAACTATTTTAATGCCAAAAAAACGACATTGTTCAAAAATTATGTTTTTACAAAATAGCTTTGTGTTGTTTAGTAATTTGTTAGGTTTTGACAATTTATAATATCTTTATGTCAATGGTTTCCTTTTCCTAGCCGAGCTAGTTAAGTAATAGCTTTGTAATAATTAAATGACAAAACCTTAAATTTACACACTAGACAACCAATATTGTTTCTGCATTTTTACTTCCTTTCACAAAGTAAGGGAAGTATTGTATTCGCAAAAAAAATTTTACCCAAAAATCGCCCTAAATTTTCATTTTACTCGCCCCCGAATGAATATTGTGTTTTTTTTCCAACTCGACCACACGTGGATATATGCCTAAGAACATATAGACGCCTGAAATATCCATTTTGAAGATCCCCAAGTTAATTACAACAACTTTTCTCATGACGGCTGTATGTACATATGTATGTGCGTATGTATCTCGCATAACTCAAAAACGGTATGTCCTAGAAAGTTGAAATTAGGTATGTAGACTCCTAGTGGGGTCTAGCTGTGTATCTCCCCTTTTGGTTGTATGCGGTTGTTTTGAAGGGGGTCTTTTACACAATTTTGGGGTAAATCACTGTTAATTTTAATGCAAACTAAAGTGGTGTTAAAATTTAGCAAGCACTTGGCGGTATACCGTCAAGCTTTTGGTCGCCAAGTTTTTTCACCAACTTTGGCGACAAATTTAGCGGGGTTTTTTTTTTTTTTTTTTTAATCTGGTTTTATTTTGGCCACTATTAGCGATATTTAGAGAGTTAACATTGAATTTCATTAAAATGTCCAATATTGGAAAAAATAATCTGTATGAAAGGTTTTTTTGCTTCAGTTTGAAACAAATTAGGGGTAAAAATATTTAAAGTGTTTCTCTGCTTACTCCAAGGCACTATTATCATTAAATTGGCGTAAAAGGAAGTCGTGTGATGTTCATCAGCTCATTTCTTTATTCCGTCGTATAATCAATTCTCTATGATAGCTATTCAAAAATATAAAGCATCTGAAATTTTCCATTATTAACTGACAATTTTGGAAGAAATGAGCAACTGTTTCATATTATTTATTACTTTTTATATCTCTGGCAATAATGTATAGATTTTGTTCTGATCAACTTCGTATACGTTATAATACTAATAAATGCATTTTATGTATTTATAACCCATTCAAAAAGTTTTTATCTGAAGATCCCTCTCTTCAAAACTCAGCATTGTTTTAAATTATGCTATATTATGCTGCTCAAATTCAACTGCTTATTCCAAATATCCATTCATTGCATTTTTTAACTACCTTAATATTTCTACCTAAATATGTCACATTTATACTTAATTATTGATTAGCATATGAATGGTTGAATTTTGCTGATTTCATTAAATCTTAATACATTAAAATAGGAAAAATATAGACCGACAAAATTAAATCACAAAGAAAAGCACAATGTACAATCTTCAATTATTCAGTAAAATTGTTCATTAAAAATGTCCCTTTAATTTTAGCTTCTTAAAAATATATCTATAAAGTTTACTTGACACCTTTTGGATTCCAACAAAAATGTTCATCTCTATTTAGATTATCCAACCTTTGAACTTCAGCCGAAGACAATGAAAAATCAAATATATTCATATTTTCTTTCAGCCTTCCTAAATTGGAAGTTTTCGGTATAACACCTGAAAAAATGTAACAAAATGTAAGGTTTAGAAACAATATTGGATATTTTTATTTTAGTTGTTTTAAAACATGGAAGTTATGAAGGAAGACACAAAATTGTTAAAGTAATGCATTCAAAGAAAACTAATACAATTCTCATAAAAATATATGAATAATATAAGATGAAATTAGTATTTAAAATTTTATTAACCTTAAAACATATTGAGCTCAACCGAGTTGTGACAAAAAAAAAAAAAAGTAGGTGAGTTTAGTTTTTTAAAAAATGGAGAACTTACAAAATTATTTTTATTCTCCTTAAAACAGAAGAAATTTTCAGCAAAGCAATAGTCACAATAGTTTACATTTCAGTTTTTGAAATGTAATGAAATAGATAAATAGTTGTAGAATATCGAAAAATTTAGGCACCCCACCCAGGCATACATAAAAAATTCCTTACCATATAAGTGTTAGAAAAATTTAATAAGCTACTATTTTCTGACACAATTACAAAGAGTAATATTTTGCATAAGCTCAAAGGATGTCTGCCTTATGTCATTATAATGTGAATGAACAATCTGCTGGAGATGTGCTACCTCTAAAGATATGAAAAAAATCATCGAAAGAAATTCCCTTTTATTTTTCCAGGATTAATGTTTTAAGTGCTGAAATTTGAGCCATTAACAACACAACCTTAAAAAGACGGACTGCAAGTCTCACTTTTAAAAATCAAAATTTTTAAAAAATTCAGGGGTATCAAAAATTTAGGACCCACCAACTGAAATTTCAGGATAAAGAAAACAAACTCCATTAAATGTAACATTATTATGCAATGTAACACTCAAGTTGTCACAATGAAATAAATGCAACAAGTCTGAGCAGACTATCTCTTTGTATTACAAAAGGAAGTGTGAGTCATGTGCAAGCATATTAATTGTTTTAACAGTTATGAATTTGGCACATGGGTATTTTTAAAGACGGTTATTCTAAAATTTTAAACATTGATGTAGAAGACCGCAACTTTGTATTATTAATCAAAAATTATGTCATAGTGGTAAAGTATTGCAAGTTACTGTTAGCAGAATAAAAAGCAATAAGCATACATCGATTCGGTAAATATTATTCAAGTATTCTGAAGGGTTTTTTTTTTTTAATAATAAGTGTTCAAGCAACCAAATAGTTCAAAAATCAAAAATTTATTAAGTGAGAAGCAATGTTATACACAAGATAGCAATTATTAATCTTGACATTTTTAACAAAGTCAGGAGACCATCAAACAGAAAGAATTTCAAAAAAAAAAAAAAACGTGCATTCTGAATGTTTACTACACATTAAAAATTAGTAGAGCAGGTATGAAACATTGACGTCTCCTTCAATTAAATATTGCAGAAGTTTGTAGGAAAAACACATTTTATAGAAATAATAATAAATTTACCAGATAAAACAACAAATTTTATGTCTGTGGGCAACAAAAATATAAAAGTTTCAAATTTTTATTTTGATGAAATTGCAGTTGCACTCAGTACAGCTTAAAAATATTAATTAGGGGGCCCTGCCCCCTGCTTGCTTCGCTCGCTGAACCCCATTTGCCACCTTTGGCGGGGCAGTTCGGGCCTTTCTTGCAGCAGCTTGACAACAACCCCGCCTTCTACAATGTACTTCTTGCACTCCTACAAATTTGGTGATAGCTGGCAGTTTCCCACTAAATTTGGTGATTAAATCGGGTAAAAGGTGTACTATTTAGCGCCACTGATGCAATTTCAATTTATATCTCCGGCTCTGTTCAGATTTAGGAGGGTGAGATGGGACGGAATGGATTCCTCCAGATATCTTGTATCCAACAGTATCTGTATCATCAACCTGAGCGACATTGTCAATCTGAAGGACATACACACACAAACGTGCAGATTTTAATTATATAGAAATAGAAAAAAATTAAGATTAGGAATGCATTTAAAAACATCCAACTTTTGTCTTCCCTTATTACAGTGCAGAACACTATATTAAACTTCGAAAATTTAGTTGAATGTCACGTATTTTCTCTGAAAATCAATAGGGGAAACAGAAAAGTACTGAGTCAAAATTACTGGGATGAAACATTCTATGGTTGGGACAAACCTCACCTGGCAGTGATCATAATGCTATGATTAAGATCTGCTTAGCCTTTGCAATGCTGCCAGATTAGGTTTGTCTCAACTATAGTTGCTTTTTATTTTTCAGCTTAAGAGTTAGATACATTTTTCTTTTAATGCTAGACATTCACTGGTTTCTCAATTCTGATGTTAAATTGTGTAGTGCACTTACTCATTCCATGTTCTATTGCCCATCTTAAAAGGACTTGAGCAGGTGTTTTGCCATGGTGCTCAGCTATTTCCATCACAGTTGAATCAGACAGAAGCTTTAAAAAATAATTTTAAACAAAATAATGTGTATGCAAAAGCAAGTTTATCTACACAATCATTTAATTACAGCAATACTTTATAATATAAATGCTACCGAAGAAGAGTAAATTCAAAATAATGTGGCATGCAATACGCTTTGTAATAAAGCTAAAAAATTTATTGTACATGTTTTGAAAATAATCTTCAGCATCAGTGTGTGTCAGGGGCACAATCAGAGGAGGGGCCCACAGGGCCCGTGCCCCAACCCCCAAAACGCTAAACAAGAGGTCATTTAAAACTTCACCCTCTCTCCTTTTCGGCATTTATTTTTTCTTTAGTTAGGAAGTCATTTGAAACGTAAGTGATTACAAGATCGTATCCCACTGCCTATTTCTTCTGCTAGCGTGTAGCGATCGTTTTCAACATTGCGCCGTCTCAAGTCCTATTTAAGAAGCACAATGATGCAAGAACGCTGAAATGGATTAGCACAGCCTTGTATCAACAAAGATGTAGTTGTAGAACCACATGAAGTTATTGAAGAACTAACCAAGTTTTTAACCAAGACAAGAAACAACGACAGTTAAACTTTGTATTGTAGACAATAAGACAATTTTATAAGTGTGTATGCAATGTGGATATTTAGGACTCATCAAGTGTAAGTGATTTTATTGACTATTTTGTTGTATTTTTAAGTGATTTCATGCCATTTTAACGTGTTCCTTTTTTTTTTCCTTGAATGATCTTAAAAACATGAATAGTTTAGAGCTTTTGGTGATAAAAATTCGTGTGCATTTTGATTTATTTCATTAATATAGTAAACAAAGTAATAACAAGTATTGATTTCCATTTATTAATTTAAACATCTTACTGCCATACTGTTCTTTCAAGTACTTTAAAGTTTATTCTTAACGTGATTTCAATTCTGTCATAAGAACAATTAATGTTTTTGCAACAGTTTTTGAATAAACTGCAAAACTTATACAATTTTAAGGAATTTTACTAAATAATATTAATAATAATAATAAATATATATTGATAGAATGCTGATAGTGTTGTGAAAAAAAATTGTGCCCCCCCCCCCTAATTTCCTGGTTGCTCCCCTGGTGTGTGTCGTGATTTTTTGTAGAGAATTGAATAGTATATATTTCATAATATTTTGGGAAGTAAACTAAAATGAGTTCAATTTCAGTTTAGAAAATGTAGAATTTTTAAAGGGTAAGACTCTAATGTAAGTTACAATGAATCTTGCCATTTAAACTGACAGATATTTATCTTAGTTTTTTGAACTTAGTATTAGTTTAATATAGTATAGTCAAGTCTCGACTTACTCGAGGTATGCGTTCCAAGACCACTCGCATAAGTCGAAATTTCGAGTTGTGGAAAAAAGTATCTATACGATTTTTTTATGAACGTACCTAATTAATTTATGCATTTATAAACACCTCTCAAACTGCTTTAAACCATTTATTGCATGCAGAAGGGAATTTTTACAGTAATTTTTAAAAAGCTGTATTATTCTGCATAAAATATTGTTACAAACAGTATGTAGTAATAATTAAATGCATAATTAAATACTGTAATCAAAATTTATAACTTAAAAATGATTTATGCTGCACAATCAGGTTATCAGTCCTCTCGTAACAACGCATGTGCATCAGGAACCTCATCTTGATGAAGAAAGAACAATGACCTTCTACTTTCTGTCGAAATTATTGTTCCAAAAATTTTTATGTTGTGGGTGATGAATTCGCGTTATAGCCATTTCGGGTAAGTCGAATCAGGTTGTAGAGCGAGTCGACTGTACTAGAATTAGATCTAAGTTTTACAATATGTGAGCATTAGTCATGGTTAGAAATATTTTCTTAAAGTTATGTAAAATTTTAATTCACCTTTATAGCGCAATAAAGCTATTTATTTTTTAAAAAGACTGATGCATTTATTAGACTCTGCAATATATCAAATGAAACTATTTATACGAAAAATAGTCAGATTTGTCCTATAACGATTAGAACTAGTGAAATATGGTGCACTACTGTTAATTTTTGTTATGGCTACTGATGTGAAATAAATGACCTAAGTGTAGCACTTGACATTTCCCTACATTAACTGCCATACCATTTGTGGCAGTTAATGAAGGGAAATGTCAAGTGCTACACTTAGGTCATGGAAATAAGCGTATGAGATATCGTTTACAGGGTTCAGTCATTAGTCAGGCAGAAAATGTTATGGATCTTGGTATCTTAATAAATAAGTGCTTCAAGTTGAGTCAACAGTGCAGCATTGCAAGTAACAAGGCCAACAGAATGCTTGGGTTTATCAATAAATCTATTTCAAACAAATCTAAGAAGGTTCTTCTGCCTTTATATAGGAGTTTAGTAAGATCCCATTTGGAGTATGCTGTGCAGTTTTGGTCGCCTTATCTGAGGAAAGATATTTCTGTATTGGAAAAGGTTCACAGAAGGGTAACTAGACTAGTAAGGGGACTTTCAGATTTAGATCATGATACCAGACTTAATAGGCTTAATATATATAGCCTGGAGCAAAGGAGGATCAGAGGGGACACGATTCAGTTGTTTAAATTTATCAAAATGAATGATGTTAATGCATTAAATTTTTGCACCGAAAGCAGGAAGAGGGGTCATTGTTTTAAGCTATTCAAATCTCAGACTAACCTGGAAATAAGGAAAAACTACTACTTTAGTAGGGTTGTGGGCACTTGGAACAGCTTACCGGAAGAGGTGGCAATGAGCAAGGAGGTGGATAGCTTTAACAGAGCCATTGATCTCCATTGAGGACTAATAAATTGACTAGAACCAGCCTAGCTGGACAAAGTGCCTGTTGCTGGTCATCACATTTGTATTTGTAAAATTGTAAAATATACACATATTTACTTCACTACATCCTGATTTGGACCCAATTGAAGAATATGCTTGAACGTGAATTCCATTATCCACACAGAATTTCCTAATGGCAGTCTGAGTGAGATACGGATGAACCTCTATCTGAAAGAAGATGAATTAAGTATGTTTCTATGCAGACAAGTTCAAGTACAGACATATAGTCAATTTGTCAAAATCCGCGTCCCATAAGTTCAGCCCCCCTCAACACCTCCAAAAAAAAAAAAAAAATCAGATGATACATAGTACAGTAAAACTCCCAATTATCAGAGGGACAAAGGAGTACTCCTTAGTCTACTTTCCATAGGTGTCTGTTGTTTTTTAAGAGCTCCCATTAGTGCAACAAAAAGTAACCTTTTTCTTCGGAAACCTTTTAAGCGAGTTTCAATTTCATGTCACGCTGCGGGGAAATCTGAAAAAGCACCATGAACAGTACAGAGAATTCAAAAATCAACAAAAAAGCAGGGATTTTTTTTAATTTCCTTAAAATCTAACGAAGGGCAGAGGTTTTTGTTTTTACAGCCTCTGGGGGTAAAAGGAAACATGATTTCATTCACTAACAAAGAGTCACAATATTTCATACCCAGTTACTCTCATCAAAGAGTGTGGTCTTGGGCACAATGCATGAAATTTTGTCTCACTTCAATCAAAAGAAAGGGAAGGATCTAAAGTTAAAAACATTGAAGTTCTGTTTCTTTTTCCCCAACTGGTCCTACACATCTTTTCATCTATGTGTCAATTTTTCATCTTCCCATTAAAAGACATATTTGAACACAGTATTTTGCTGTTTGTATGTGCATTGTATACAGGGTGTTCCATTTTAACCTAAAGGGACCTTTATTTCCACAATCATTAGTCCTAGATGTACACTTCCAAATGCGAAAATGTTCAAAATCAGATGCAGATTTTAGATATTGAAGTTTGAAGCAAAAATAAAAAATGAGTCAAAAAATACAAAATTTTAAATACTTACCTAGGGCCCGTATAAAACTTTTTATACAGGCCCTAGGTCTTCTAACTAATATTTAGAGAAATAATCTCCATTGAAAACTATTCCTGACACAAAAAACTCAAGGAAATATTCCAGTTCAAAGTTTTAAGGGACCATACAGAAGTTAAGATTGGAACTTATCGCCATTTCAGAAGAATGACAGGTCAGCAAAGTAAGAAAAACAAGGTATTCATATTTTTCATTTCTTTTCAAAAATAAATGAAAATGTTATGCCGTGATACACAAAAACACATAACAAAACCTCGAACAATTTGAAAAACCACACTCGATACACACTTATAATTTTAAAAACACTTGTTAACCATTATATTTTCACCCAAAAGGTGTTATTGACAGCAAGTGAAAAGTGGTGTAAGTCACAAAACGCTGCGTTTCATATCTCAGTGAATGCTGATTCTACTGATTTCAAACTTTTTGTGTTGGAATTATTTTTTAATGGAAATTATTTCCCTAAGTATCAGTTGGGGGACCTGGGCCCCATATAAAAAGTTAAATTTTGTATTTTTTGATTTATTTTTATTTTACTTCAAAATTTCAATATCTTAGCTCTGCATCTGATTTTGAACATTTTTGCAATTGGAAGTATACATCTGGGACTAATGGTTGCGAAAATAAAGGTTTTGCAGGTTAAAACGGAACACCTTGTATATACCCATATGCATATATAGCGCCTCAGAGCAACAGTAGGATATCTTACTGTTATTCCCAAACTTAGATATCTTACTGTTACTGTGATGCAATGATATATGTGTGTGTGTATGTCGGTGAGAACAAAAAATATATATATACCTGTAAAACAGCAGGGACTACTGAACAATACTGTAGTAACTCTTGTATATGAGCAATTGTATAGTTAGATATTCCTATAGCCTTAAATTTGCCTAAAATATTTTTAAAAACATTAATATACACCATGTCCACAAATTAAAACTCACTTTACAGGCTTTACATTTTTTAAAAATTTATCTAAATAGTAAGAAATACACATAAACAAATGGTATTGTCCATCAGTCACAAAATAATTTAAACTATCATACAAAATAAATTTTGTGCTTTAAAAAACACAATCAAATAAGTAACAAATGCAAAATATTTCAATTTTTTTTAAAGCAAAATAATGAATGATTACAGGCAACAATGTCTTTAAGAAAAAAGTTTAGATTGAAACAAAGTTGTGTTGATCACACAGGATTCAGATCAACCGTATTCTTTTTGCAAAACATTATTGTAGCTTTTGAGCATTATATGAGAAGACGAAAAATAAGACTGAAACACAAGTATGCAAAACAACTCTACAATGTCAGATTCCCAATAAAAATGCCGTTTTAGTATAGTTTTGTCCATGTTTGGGAAATGGAGAGGAGTTTCCAGGGTTAACTCCTGAATTTTTTTCAAAAATAAAGTCTAATACTAATTAATAATTTATATATAAAAAAAACGAAGAAGTTTGGACTGTCTTTGGTAATATAAGGGTAAAAATAGGCTCAACCGGAAAAAAATCTAAATTGATGTCGTAAAGACGCAAATTAAAGCAATCTTTAGCAAACTTAAAGAGCAAGGGATTTGGGATTTTCTCCCAGAAATTTTGCAAAGTTTAAAACCTCTTTTAACCATTAATTCATGCTTCTCTTTTATTGATTTAAGGCAGAATGAAAGGGTCCAGAGGTTTTACCAGATTTTTTTTTAGTCTTGAACTTCCTACGTGGACTTAAGAAAAAGATCTCTGGATTTTCTTTTTCCTGAATTGGAGTCTTAAAAATGAAGTTTTACTCTATCAATGAGGATTCTCTTCCTGATTTTTTTCCCTCAAACTGGAGTCTGAAAAAGCAAATTTAGGTTATCTTTGAATTAAAGAAAGGAGGGAGTGCATTCGGGAATTTTCTCCCGGAAAATTTTCAAAATTGAAGTTTTGAAACTGAAATTTTAAGCAATATTTGGCGATATTAATGTTTGGGTAATCTTACCAAGAATGTTTTGAAATTAAAAATCTTAATACTTAAGCAATCTTCGATGATGAAAAAAGTGCCTGGCAGTTGCCGCCCCCTGTTGCCAAATATTAAAGTATTCAGCTGAATTGAATATTTGCTTTGTCTGCCCAATTCCCTAGAAATTAGAACTTCCTTGCTTTTAGTACTTTTTTCATTGCAAAATGTAAAAGCATTTTTTCTCCAGCCATTAATGAATAAGTTATTAAAAAAGTCAAATTTTAATAACTCTAATCTGTACTGAAATCGGTTTCCATGTGGAAAATATCTCCCTAAGAAATGAGGAAAATATTTGAGCCCCCCCCCCCCTTAAAATTTATTATGGGCGCCCATAGCCCAATATGCGGTATACCAAATATCAACCAAATATTCAGAGCATCTCTAGTATTAATACTCTTTTTAAATTTTTTCATGATGTAAGAAAAACGTTACCTCTTTATTTAAATCTATGAAGTATTTTGAATGGGAAAAAATAGAAGGTGATCTTCTAAGAAATCATTAAAAGCTTGAACTCGATAATAACAATGGTTACAACTAACAGATATATATTAAGTTAATAAAAAGTAAGAACTGGTTTTAGTCATAAAAGTGACATCATTCCTTACAAATGTTTCACCTTCGTTATAGAGAATCTCCAACTGTAGCCAAGTCTGTTTTCGAAGTTCTGCGTTGAGGGGGTTGTCTGGCTTCATTCCCGAAGAGCCAGGCCAGTGGATTAAATACAAATCAAGGTGACTCAGTTGGAGTGCTTCTAATGATAATGATGCAGCTACTGCTGCTTTCTCAGTACCTTGATATGCAGGACCTTTTGGAAAGAAACACTTAAAATGAATACTTAAAAATTAGGTTTTAAATTCAAAGAGCATATCAATCTTTTATTCAAATTAAGAATCCTTGTACAGCACACACACACACACAATCAAAGCTTCCAAAACATACTTCAAGCACTAAGACCTGCAGCACTAGGACTGTTCTAAAGCACTAAGACTGCAGTTAGGAAAATTCCCTTTTTGCTAATAGTGAATTAGCATAGGTATTATGCTTATTGAAGACATTTCTCTAGTACAAATGCTATTGGCATACATTTTGTTTTACAATAACAATATAGCAGAAATCTATCCTTATACATATTATTTATTCATACCTTATGTATATTATTTCTGTAGCCTGTGTTTAGTTTCTACGCGAGATCTACCTCAATTCTTGATCGATTTCTTTGATTTACACTTTATTTTAAAGCTTATCGTGCAGGCTACTGACGAAAAATAGACCCATGGTCTAAAAATTGTTTTTTCTGTCAAAAAAACCTGTTTTAAAGAACCAGAATGAGGTTTTTGGTTAAATTTATAACTTTTACTTGCACTATGACCGGCAGAGCTGAATAGCTTGATCGGCAGAGGGTTCGACTGGTAACCAGGAGAATGCATGTTCGGGCCCATGTCCGGACAATCTTCATCAAAAAATTAGAGAAATATCGCTCCTTACATGAACACTGAATACCAATTGTGATGGAATAGATGAGATGGAAACGCTCCTTGCTGTTATGAAAAAATGATGAAACATGGAGCTAAATTAATTCTTAATTGTATGGTTCTTTTTTTTTTTCTTTTTGTTTTTTTTAAAGCTTTGGCTCTGGTAAGAAAATTAAAGCATAATATAGGCGAAAGTATCAGGTTTAAGATTTCAGACTACAATGGATTTTTTTTTGTTCAGAAAAAAATAATAAATCGTATATTGAAATATAGATTCATCTACAGAGTTTTTGACTCTTTGTACAAATAAAAAAATTACTACCTCAATTTGAAGGGTAAACTCCTTTTTTTTTTCTTCTTTTTGTAAAAAACAAATAGCCTATCACATTTTTACTACATACGAAAAGCTACGCTTAAAAAAGAGCTTAGTTCAAATTATTTTGTATTTTAACCATGCTGTTAAATGATGAACACGTGCTGCCATCTAAGTCATAATGGTTCAAGCAGCCTGCGATAACAAATTGTAAAAATTTTCAAAAATAAAAACACTTCTCTTCAATATCTTATCTTATGTATTAATCTTACCCCTCATTTTAAAACTTATGAGGTCGCTAATGACGAAAAATAGACTTATGGTCGAAAAATCAAGTTTTCGGAAACGCCCCTGGCTGTTGCAAAACTTTGATGCAGCCTGAAGTTCTTATGCAGATGCTTTTTTAAAGCAAAGTTCAAATACAATTCTCAAGAAAGAAAAAAAGAAAGTAACCTGTGTGTGTGTGTGTATGTGTTTCTTTTTTTTTTTTTTTTAATAAAGCTTAAAAGCACTGGATTTAGTTGTTCGGTTAAATTGAAAAGTTTTTTTCGGTAGAGCATTCGGCTATAAACTAAATGAACTTCGGGCAAGCTCGGGCTGTCCGACATAATAGCAAATTTAGATTAATATTACACATTACATGTACTCATAACATACAACAGATAATACACGTTATAAAGTAAATGCAATGGGAATGCTACTTGGTGTTTCGACTCCTTCATGAAAGGCTACAGTTATCATTCGGATAAGTTAACTGTTAATTGAAGGGTGTTCTTCCTTTTTTAAAGCTTTGACTCCATCCAGACCACAAGGCATAATAGAAGCGTAAAAAAAATTATTAGATTTATCTCAAAAGAATCCTTTTTGTGCAGTAAAACATTTTCATTGTATGTTGAAATGTAGATTTTTCTAATAGCAGTGTTCAACCTTTTGTACAAATGAAAAAAAATACTACGCCAAATTGAAATAACGAGTTTTGCCCAGTAAACCTTTAATTATTTATTCAAATACGATATGAAACATTAAAAATTTATTATGAAACATTTTCTGCTGCTTTTTCCTTCCTTCCCCACATTCCTTCAATGAATAGCATTCGAAAAGTAAGGCCCAATTGCTCGGTTTGTTGGAGTGTCATGCTGTTAATCAGAATGGCGCCAGTTCGAATCCGTGCCAATAAATATCTATTTAATGTTTCTTTTTTTCCTATAGATGCTCACAAAGCCAGAACTGTATTTGCCACAACCGGTTTTTTCACATGCACAATTACTGCTTTTTCACGAGTCATCAGTCACACTTTTAATGATATCTATGTTTGCATTGAAAAAACGTACGATGGTCAAATTATCACAATGTTGGATTTAACGAGGTTTTGTTGCTCATGTCTTCAAATTACATGCCTTCTTCTTTGCGCTTACTTTTTTCGGTTACTTTTTTTGGTTCTTCTTCATAATGTTCTTTCTTTCAAAATTTTTAAAGAGCGAAATGCCTTATGAAATGATTCAAAGCACATTGCGGAGTTCCGCATGGGTCGGCTAGTAATATCTAATACATGATATTAAAAACAAAAGTATTGCTAATATGGCATTCAATTTTTCAAGTTTCTACAAGATAAAAGGTTAATATTGCAGATTTTAAAAGCTTTACATTTGAGTCTCACGCATCTGCAGCTATAACTCTTGAAAATGTATAAAATCTGCACAAGAGAAAACTTATAATTAATCAAGACAACAAACTCAATGCCACTGACATCAATTGAATGGTCTACAAATTTCAAAGCACTTTTGACTTTCTTAAGGTAAGTCACTAACCTACAAATTTATAAGTAAAAATGAAGAATATTTATCTTCAAATGAAAGTTTAATAAAAGTGACTGAAGTTTTTCTTTTTTTAAAGAAAACTAATATAATGTTTCACATTCAAAATTAGATCTCTCTTTAATGAATTAAAAATAAAGCTTTTCCCACAGTCAGGTGCAGATCCAACTGGGGGAATGGAGGTCATGACCACCTCCACTCCCCTTCTTAAGTGAGCAAATATAGCCAAAAGCTGTATTTGGGGGAATTATATTTCATAAATTGGCTCCATTCACCCTATTTATGCCCAAAAATGACATTTCTGACCCACCCCCTTTCAGAATTCGCCCCCTACAAAAGCAGAGGCTGGATTCGTCCTTGCACATTATATAGCAACTTTTTGACAAATCATTTTACAGCTGTACCGGATTAACCGGGTCTAAATTCTAAAATCAGCCAATTATATTACTAACTAAGTTATTACACCTTGATATACATTTCACGTCAATTAGGAACAGGTACTGCTCTAGCAGTTTTTCTGCCCCAGGCCATGTTGACAATTGCCGCCCCCCTAATCTTAATAATATATTGTCGCCTCAGAGCAACAGTAAGACATCTAATCCCAGAAACAACAGTAAGATATTCTACTGTACTTCTGAGGAGACGATATATATATATATATATATATATATATATATATATATATATATATATATATATATATATATATATTTAAATAATTGAGTATACTCTCATGTATTGCTGCAATTTGAGATGCAAAGAAAAAAGACTAAGGAACAAAAGTTTAAGCTTCTTTTCTTTTCTTTCTTTCTTTCTTCATTTTTATTTTTATTTATTTATTGATTTGCCTCCTTACATTTTGCCATTATGAAATTCTCCGCCCTAAGCGGTGGCACAGGTTGGCATTCCCCATGAACTACACCTGCTTAAAAAAGCAACAAAAGGTGTCTCAAAAGCCAATTAGTTATACAATTTAAAAAAAAAAACATTCTTACCTAATTTGCTAGTAATAAAAACATCACTCCTTAAAATATTTTTAGAGTTCACCTTTCTTAAAACTTCACCAATAGCAGACTCATTTTTATACACTGCTGCTGTGTCTAGAAGAGAGAAAAATTGCATTTAAATCATGTAATAGATTTAAAACAACTTTTTTTTACACTAAAAAAAGTCTAAAGTGTATGCATAATTGTTGTGATGAATAGCAAACGATTTATTTAATTTTTTAATGTCACTGTTGGGTGAAATTTTAAACAACTTCCCTCTTAAACTGCAAGCATTTTTTATAATTTAAGTTTTTTGAAAGAATATATTCTCTATGATGGTCACAACCCCCCATTTATAGCAAGAAACACCATAACAAGACACAATGTCACATGCCTTCTTCTATTTTTGCCAAACATTTTAATAAAGAAATTTTAAGGAATTTATAAAAAGAC
The DNA here is from genome assembly GCF_026930045.1 of Uloborus diversus. Lineage (NCBI taxonomy): Eukaryota > Metazoa > Arthropoda > Arachnida > Araneae > Uloboridae > Uloborus > Uloborus diversus. Next base: position 84,950,326 of record NC_072738.1, read on the forward strand.
CTTTTAATCAAAATTTTGTCATCCCTGGTCAAACATTTCCTACTCCCAAGCTAAAACTTCTACTTTGATTTAAGGAGAAAGTTGAGTTAAAATTTATGTTCCATATCAGCTTTTCAATCCCTTATGCAATTAATGGTTCCCAATCATGAGTAGGAACAACAAATTATGTAGCAACTTTATGCAAGAGAAACTAGCAAAGCTGACATACACCAATATTGATTTTCACATTATATTATGTTCCTACTCTTTGAATCCTTTTTACAACTGCTTATCAATCACAGTTGCCAAATAAAGAAAATAACATTGTGCAACACCTTACGTACTTAAAATGCAATTACATATAACACTCTTTGATATGTAAAAGAAGCAATCAAAAACTTTGTACAAGGAAATGAGTAAAAATACAACAATATGCATTCATGTACAAATAAAAACATTTAAAAAGAACTTTAAAACTCTGCAAACAGCTGTTTCAGGGTTATAAAATCAAACCCTTCTTCAGTGCATAAAAAGAACGATTTGGGAATCTTACTGAATCTGGAAAAATTCCACTTTATTAGCGAATGATTTGTCGAGCATGCCCCCTTTCCCTACTGTTTGGAAATCTTTCCTTTAACGAAATTTTTTCAGTGTATGACCTTTTTCCTAGGTACAGATAGATGTTCTTGCTGTTTTCTGCTGTCATCACGTTTCTGATTTTGGCCGCTTTCAGCCTATTTACTCATCAATGTCTTTTTTCCTTTTCGTTCACTTGTCCGTTGTCCGACTTGGTGTTCCATTGTTCTTTTTATGTACTGAAGAAGAGGTTTGATTTTATAACCCCAAAACAGCTCTGTTTCCAGAGTTTTTAAACTCCAAAAAACTTTTAAAATGCTTTTATTTGTACATGTATACACATTGTCATATTTTTAAACATTCTTTGATGTTTTAATGTCACTTAAGAACAATGGTTCATGCAGAGGTGCCCCGATGGATGGCCACTGACAACTTCCAAAAAATTCCTAATGTGGCAAATTTTGACTGACGATTCAGCAAATTGGATGCATAATTGCATTATAGGAATTTTTAAATGCCCCTTTTCATTAGATTTATTTAGGTGTGCAAACCTTTATTTTATCATTTGGCAAAATTTAGAATTCCATTTGGCTATTGAGAATTTCTACCCATCCAAAAATTTACCTTCGGGGTATTCCTGGTTTCATGCTATTTATGAAATTAATTTGCAAGTATATTTAATTAATTGATAATCACATGTCCTTCTATGAATTAATTAGGATAACCTATTTAGTGAAATGTTTTTTGCAGCCCAGTCTAATAATACACTTTTTCTTTTTGACTTTACTTTATTCATCTAAAATATAGTACTTGTTCAAAGCAACAAAGAATTTTTCAAGAACATTGAAATAACTTTTGACAATACAGTAGAAGACCGTTATAATGCACACCTTGGGACCACAGCTTTTGTGTTATACAGGATTTTGCATTATATAGATCATTTCACAAATTTTTAAACTAATGTTCAGAATATATATCTATATTAGCACTTCAGAATGAGTTTTATCTGCAATGAATATTAAAGCACCAATACTACAATAAGTTATTCCCAAATAAATATGTTTCACAATCAAAAGAAAGTGCATTATCCTGCTATCTTCATGGTTTGCATAACAGCTGCATTTTCAAGAGCCATCTAGTATTTTTTATTTATTATGATTACTAATTCTAAATTTAAAAGTTTTGAATTAAGATGGAAAGATGAGAAACTTTTAAAATTTAATTTGCTTAACAATTTTTATTTTTGCAAAGCAAAACAGAGGGATTTTTTAAGCTTCACACCCTATTGTTTACTTCTGAAAAGTTGTGCGGTTTATAGAGAATTGCGTTATATAGGTCGGCGTTATAACGGTCTTCTACTGTACATTAACAAAATAAATGCAATGCTTACTAAAAAAAAAGCACTTATTATTAAAATTACCAATTAGCCTGTATCCTTGTTCTAGTGCAGCTTCAGTTATGGAAAATACATCCGGCGACTTCAAAAGAAATGTTCCTACTAAAAAATCACAGTAAAAAAAATTCTAATATGAGCAATAAATATTTATTAGTTTATTTATTAATTTAAAAAAATCATGTAAAGTGAAATAATAACACCAATAATAGGCTATTGGTTTGGTGGGAGGATGTCTAATGTGCCTGATTTTGCTTTTACGGGACCCTGGGCAAAGAAACTATTGGATATGTACAAAAGGTAAAAGATTGAACTGCCAAAAATTTTTTGAAAGTCTAAATTACACAAACCCATTATTTAAAAATAATTTTATGTAGGCATTACCTTTCGGTACCAATCTGTATTTCCTTTTACTTGTATTCTGGAAGTAATTGCTAGATAGAGAACCAAATTCTGTGGCACGACAGCACGTGAGGGCCAAGGCCTACTGTGCCCAACTAATTTCTCCTGAACAGGGGCTCTGGAATGCAAGGCAGATGTTCCAGTTAGGTGGTCAGCCTAACCCGGAACCCTCAGTATTTGGTTTCCAAGTACACTTGGTACTCATTTTATCGACCCACTGACGGGATGAACAGCTGAGTCAACCATGCCTAACCCAGGAATAGAACCCGGGCCTGTGGAAGTGAGAAGCCCTACCTCTGAGCCACTAGACTTCAATTGCTCGACTGATTTCAGCTTTTAATGGTTAGTGTAAAATATGAGAGTTTTTCTGTATCTTGATAAAAAAATTCATGAGTCCGGACCATAATTAAAATTACTTGCTGTCTTCTGAACTAAGTAGCCCTTTAGTAGAGGGGCTATGGTAGAAAATATAGCCGGAAACTGCATTTTGTGATAAAATTATGAAACTTGGCATGCATGTAGACAATGTACTAACAAACATTTTTGGAAGGGGAGGCAATTCAAAATCCCCCCCAACCCCCCCCCCCCCTGTGTTAAGGAAAATCAATTCATTTACAGTAGAACCCAATAATCCGAACCCCAGAAATCCGAAACATCAGAAAATCCGAACCAATGTTTTAGAGTTTACGATTAAAAATTGATTACAAAACTAAGAATAAAACTAGAAATTAAAAACCATAAATAAAGCTAGTAATTTTTCAAAACTTTAAACAAACATTTGAATTGTTGTTTATGAATAAATACAGCACTTTGATTAGTTAAAACGAAATCAATTTTCATTATCAGTGAAAAAAAAAAAACTACAAACACTTGGAAATGAAGTACGCAATTTTTTGGAAGTTTCCCTCACATTCTGGAGTTTTATCAGTCATATGTGCACTTGAAATAAGGGGGAGGAGACACGGAAGTTATTTTTACAGACCTCCAATCTTTATCATTATTAAACGCTTTAAAACAAGTTTCAAGTTTTTTTTTCTCATTTGACGATTTGAGGCGTTTGTTCTATGTTTTAAACCATGTAAGAGGAAGAAATATTTAATTGCTACAATAAGAAGTTTAGTGCTATGTTAATAAAGCTAGCAATATTTTTACTATTAATAAAATTGTTATTTATTAAAATATAATTCACTGTTACAAAAATTACAACTAAATTGCAATACAAATCTGATTAAGTGATGCATACAACTATTATATAGAAAGCAATTTTAAACGTTGGAATTTACAAGTAATTTACACAAGCACATAACATTTTCCATTGCAGTATTTACACATAGGTGTTTAGATAAGTTCATTTTTGAAGCACCCACAAGTAAAATGACAGCAGGTTTTTTTACACTTGCATAACATAAATTCGCTTTCAGCAAGAACTTGAAAGTTCGGACAAACTCAAACAAATAAGAATGTGCTTTTCATCAGTTACTGTAAAACCCCAATCATAAATTGAAGTTAAGGCTAAATTTTTGGACATACTGCCCCACTGATGTCCACTTTGATAAGCACTAAATAACTTGCCTTAGGGCTTCAGCTGTGGGTGGTAAGTTATTCATTGATCATTGTTCGCTGGTGGAAAAAGTTTCCAGCTTCATTTACGGACGGCAAGTTGCATGCAGACGAGTAGTAGCGAAGATTAATGAATCGCTAAGATATTTGAAATTTTTAATTAGTTGAGCATTTTTTTTAGGTTAGGAAATATATACATGAAAATACACCAATAACATCAGTATAGTCTTTTCATCATTTCCACATCGTCACTTTTTTCCGACCTGCAAGAAAAGAGGTAACCATGAGAGTTCCGCTGAGAATGAGTGGAATTCTCTTAACAACTGATTTTTGCTGACCGAATTTGCACGCAAAGTCTTGGACTAATATAAGTCGAAAGTGTTTTCCAGCTCCAAAATCTTTTTTATCCCCTTTTTGTACAGCTGATAGAAGCATCGTTGTCAACAGTTCCAACGAATATGCTCATGTGTCCTCTTATTGCAGCATGCAAAACATAAACAAAGATCCAGAAATTAGCTTCTTCGTGATTTTATGGCACTAGAGATATCATATTCGATGAAAATCACCATCACATCATTAAGAGCAAACACAAGATCATATAGCTAGTGCAATCATGGAAAACAATTCTCTGATCTGCATTTAGTAGAAACTGAACCAGTTCTTAGAAAGCAAACTATTTTCTCTAACATGATATCTTTCTCTTATTCTTCCTATGTCTTACTTGTTGTATTCTGAAAAGAATGCAGATACTCCACAGAAAAAATTTCTGTCCTAGGTCGTTTTATGTGAATGATCAAAGAACCATCATAGACAATGGCGTCACAATGTATCTCCATTGCACTTATTTTAAAATTAGCATTCATCATTTGCATCTTCATCATCCCATCTTTACTCATTTTCTTCTTCTCTCGAGATGTTTTCATCAGTAGGAATACTATAATTTAACTCACTGAGCAGGAATGTTATTGACCAGACTTATTTCCCATTCAAAGAGCTCCATTTATTGAAATCGATGGAGGGTGAGGTTGATTTTCATAGAGGAGAAATTCAACTAGGTTGAAATTCACGGTATTGCAAATAATGAAAAGCTTTGAAACGAATCCATCGGATTTTAATCTTTTCAGTAAAAGAGCAGACTTACTGATTTTTCTGGAAAAATGAAATGATAAAAAGTTATTGTTTTTCTACCCGTGAACATAAAGTGACTTTTGAGTCACAACTCTTTTCTCTATAAATTTGTTGCACTGTTTTTTTCCTCAACTTGCCCAATTTTCATCAGTTGCTCCACATATTCTTCGTCTACTGCTACATTCGTCTCCAATGAGAACAATTCTTTCGATGACTCTAAAAATGGATCTCATGTTTAGCTATTTCTCTTCAAGACCTTTCTTGAAAACATGCTTTGGAAACTTAACATTTCTTCATTGCACATATACAGCGTTTCTTTAAATCAGCAGAGGTAACTTTTTCAAACTGTGTAATTAAATCGATAATTTGAAGATCAGCGAAAATCCATCTTCTTAACGCAGTTGGATCTGTGAAAGACCAATAGCCCCACCATCTCCTTTCACTATCGCATTGTTTTGCGAAGCATGGTCTGATCCAATTACAGAAAACACGTTCATTGTCTTTTTTACAATAAACGTTCCTTTTTCAAAGGCTTTGTGTACGTCTGGAAGGTTTGTGGGTAAAAGAAAAAGATCTTGAATAAAAACTGGTAACCATCCAGCAGAGATGCCAAAGTATATGTATAGCATACAGCAATAAAATGAAAAAAAAAAAAAAAACACACACACACACTCACACAAAATCAACTCCTTCAAAGTTTCAGTAAAGATACTAAAGTTGGTTGATATCTATGACCTAATAAACTTTAATTTTAAAAGCACCAGCTTTAATACGGTACTCCAAAACTTGAATTTGTTTATATATATGTTTTTTATATATATATATAAAATGAGAAAAAGCTTACTGATGATCAATTGGGTGACGAAGAATTAACAACAGCAACAATAGTAATAATAATAATGAACAGAAATTTAAAATTCAACTTTAAATTTCTTTCTATTAGAATTATGTTGTCTTGAAATTAATTTCTCCCTTTTTTCTTCAAGTCCTTATTCTATTGTATCCTTCGCAAATAGTTTCAATTATGTGTGCTCAATCATTTACAACGAGGAAATCATGATCGGATAATTGGACAATTCGAGCAATTAGAGTTCGGATAACTGGAACCCTACTTTGATATAACACTAATGTAATGTATCTTCAAATTCAGAAACCTGTAATTATGTTATGGGGGAAAAAATCACTTCAGGGAACTCAATTTAAAAATGTCTATTTTTTTAAAAAAAAAAAACACTTTTTGTGAAGTTATTTCTGAAATTAGACATTTTTTGGAGTTTTAAATAGCAAAAAATGTAATAAACATCCATAGAATGACACAACCAATGATTTAAAAAATTATAATAACGAAAATTTTAAAAGAATCGCTTTTTTTGGTTTTGGACCAAAAATGGTCGCCAGGGGGTTTGGGGGGGACTTTGGAATGCCTCCCCCTCTTAAAATTTTTGTTTATACAATCTCTACAAGCATGCCAAGTTTCATAATTTTATCACAATTTGCAGTTTCTTCCCCCGTAGCCCCCCGACTAAATATTGCATAGCTAAAATAATGATAATAAATACATATACAGTAGAACCTCCCTTAAGAGACACCTCCGAATAAGGTACACCTCTATTTAAGGGACGTTTTTTTCTGATCTGAGTCCCTTTTAATAGGATCTTCCATACATTTGCCTCTAATTAAGGGACACTACTTAAGGAACAGTCACAAAGGAAAAATAATTTAAAAAATTATGTACAAGTAGAAAAGTGAATTTACTGGAATTCAAGCTTCAATTTTCCTCTAAAAATTAATTGAGGAGATTTAACAAATGTTAAAGAAACAAGTATGTATTGTAAAAGAAAAAAGTATATGTTGTATTGCATGATTTGCCCACCCGGATATTTATTCAAGTAGGCTCAGGTGCAAAGGAGAGGGCACAGAAACTGAATAGCTTTATATAAAAATTGAAATGTTAACACTAACTGTAATTCACAATGTCTTGCATTGTAAATTACATGACATGAAGAAAATTCACGCAATGAATTACTTCCAAATAATTGCTTTATGCTGCAAAAGTTTGGACTTAATAAGGTTTTGAAAGTTGAATTAATGAAATAATAACAACTTTTTAAAAAATCAATAAGTATTATTTTTATTTAGTTGTGTATGAAAAATGAAAAGTATTTAGTCTTAAGTGTTAATAGCTTAAGTTCATAACAAAATTATACTGAATTAACACCACTGCATGCATAAACTAAAATACCTCCGAAGAAGGGACACCTCTATTATTTAAGTGACATAATGTCTGGTCCCATTAGTGTCCCTCATAGAGAGGTTCTACTGTATTAGTTTGAGAACATTGGAATTAAGAGGGAATGGCCTAAATATATAGTCAGCAAATTATTTGAAAATAAAATGTTGTTTGTTGACCAAACTAAAATGGCATGGACGCACGTGCCCACGCCATGTGCGGATATATTTGCTGCTGTGCATAACCTTTACTGAAGATATGTGCACAGCCTGAGAATTTTAAATTGATATTAGTATTAAACATTGATTATCTTCAAAATACAGTAAAACCCCTCCTAATGGACACCCCTCTTATATGGACAATTTTTAATTCCCCAGTTCTAATGCAAATAACATTATTAAACTTCTGTCCTGGGGCACGTCTATTGTGGACAAAAAAATTTGTCCTGTTAGAAGGATTTTACTGTATTAGATAAATTAATGAAAAAAAATCACTTTTTGCTTTCATGGATAGATTAAAAGCAAAAGCCGTTGTCTTTAAAAATTTTGCCTACCTACTGTACTTTTGCCTACACACCCCACCTTTCATACCTGAAGATATATTTGAGTTGTGTGTGCAGGTACTTTATATTTTCATCTTACATGATTGATGGTATAGCAACAGAAAAAAAATATACAAACAATGTGCGGATCGGCACATACAATGGAGGAAAAACTCATTTCAAAACTCTTTTATCTATTTTGAGTCAAACATTCATTGAAAAATCACAATTTATGTTTTTTCTTTTACACTCTATTAGTCCCAATCAAAAAAATTATCAGTATTTTTTTATTTTTGAGAAATTTTACTGTAAAATGTGCTTTTGAAGACAATTTTGTTTGTTGTTGAAGTGATTTATCAAATTTTTGGATTTTTCAAATATTTTATTCACTTGAAGTTGAATGAGTCTGTATGACACTAAAATAGTGAGAGGGCTGTGTGGATGATGCCTTACCTCTGCTAGTTATTGAAGAGCGATTATTGGTTCTAGGAGTTCAACCAATCATAAAAGAGACTTTAGACTTCTTCTTTACGAGAATAGGGGTAATAGTAGGGAGTGCTATCGACTTTCAGTGAATAGTGATTGGAGAAAATTAACCGTCCCAATTCAAAAGAGCTAATTTCAAAAAATAAAAGACAATACTAGACTCGTATTGAGAAATGTATAAAATATATTATCAAAAGAATAATCAAATCTGTATATACAAATAAGGGATAGTGGCAAAACTTAGGAAATTAGCATAAACCCAAGAAACATGAGGAACGAAATCGAGAAGTAGAAGCAAAAAGAGGTATAAAATCAGGGAGCGAAGAACCGTAATTTATTTACTTATCTTCATGTATTCATTTTTTCATGAATGGGTGTGAGCTTCAAAAAGCTAACTAACGAAGAGACGTGAAGAGAGGTTAAGATAAAATTGACACATCAAAAAAAAATGTTAAAAAAAGTTTATTACTGAATTAGTGTTTAAATTTTTTAAAAAACTAGAATTGCCCCAAGACATTCTTCCACCACGCAAGCAGCTGCACATTTTTCATTCTAACTCCTGGAAATAATTAAGGATGTACAACTGCAAGGGAATGGAATCAGAGAATTTTATTATAATAAACCGATGAAAAATAAAAGCATGTTTTTTTTACAAGAAAACGTTAATAGGATAATTTATTCTACAAAAGACCATAACCATGTGCGGTTGCTAGCAAAGAAACATAATTTACTAAACTAAAATAACAGCATTCCCATTCTCCGTAAAATATTCAAGTAACATACGTCCTAAAAGAGGCATTTTCACACCGTTGTTCAAAATCACTTCATTTTCAATAAGTGCCGTCATCTTTTCATTAAATATCCAAACAAAAGTTGAAGTTCTAAAATACTGTGCACTAAACTCATGGACTGAACAGCTTTGTTTGTTTACAAAAGGTAAAGTTTTTAAAGCTCTTACATGATTGGTTAATGTCTTCACCAATCAAAATGACAAAAAGTTGAGTAGAAGTCCAAGTGGATAACTTGTGCAGTATGCAGCCATTATTATTTGGGTGTGTTCGAATAGAGCAACTAGCTCAGCATGGTTAACCGGTAACTAACCAATGGTTAGGATTCTACCAGTTAGTCGATTGCACTTCGCATTCAAACCTGAGCTAGATATGGATATTTAAACAGCCAGACTAGGCAATTAGTCTGGAAAGGCAAATTTAGATTAAATGTAAAATATATCCTGCAAGAGTAAGTCGACTAAACACCGCTCTTTTAAGGGGACATTCCCCATTTTAACACTCAGTCCCCACGTTTTAAAATTGTGTGTGTGTACCACATTTTCTGAAAATTATTCTCAGAGTATTCCAATTTATGTATGTAAAACAGTGCAGACTACTAAAACGTGTGTGTGAAAAGGCATGTGTCTGTGTGTGTTGATCCGTCCCAAAGTTTGGCTTGAATTTGCTGCTGTTACTACAGACATTGTATATGCGCAAACTGAAAAGTTATAACTTTTTAATTTCTTTTTAAGTACATATAAACGCATTAATTGGTATATGAATTTGCAACTAAAATATATTGAAGTTGCAAAGAAACAGACACATAAAAGACATTTCGCAAGTACTTGAATTTTACAAATATCAATATAGCCCACCTTTTGACTAGAGCAATTTTTAAGGAATTTTCGCTAGACGACGCAAATTTAACATAAAGGCTGCAACCTTCCCAATAATTTTCCTCTTCTCTTATAACGAACGTGTACATATATCGTCGTCTCAAGGTGGTATTTCTTGTGTTCTGAGGCGTCTGTATAGGAATTCTGATTTAAGAAGCCGATATGAACCAACTCTAAGTATAATATTAACTCCGAAATAAAGGAGGTCCGGGGGTTTCGCCCCGGAAATTTTTCGACTTTGCAGTCTTAAAAACGAATTTTAGACGTTCTTCGGTAATGAAGAAGAGGGTCAGTGGCGCTCTCCTGTCTAATTTTCGAAATAGTGGCTCTAAGAATGCAGTTTTAAACGATCTTTGATGATGTTAGAGGGAGGAGAGATTCGAGGGCCCATCTAAGGAAATTTTTCTGATTTGAAATCTTAGAAATGCATTTTAACTGTATTTGACTCTGGAGCGACCCTCCCCCCACCCCGGTCAATTTTTCGAAATTGAAACCTTAAAAACGGAAACATTATCTCCAATAATGTTGAGAAGAGGAAGGTTCGGGGATTCTCCAGCGGATTTTTTTTTTTTTTTTTTTTTTGCCATTGAAGAGTTAAAAACGCAGTTTAATACGATCGTTTCGTGATGATACGTGGAGGAGAAATTCGAGAGACCACATCAAGAAATTTTTTTAATTTGCAATCTAAAAGATGCATTCTAATTATCTTTGGTAATAGTAGGGGAGAAGAGGTTTTTAGCGCTCCCCCCGAAATTGTAGTTTTAAAAAGGCTGTTTTAGATGATTTTTGGTAATGTTAAGAGGAGGAGACATTAAAAGGCCCATCCCGGGAAATTTTACTAATTTATAGGCTTAAAAACGCATTCTAGGTTATCTTTGGTAAGATTAAGGGTTGAAGAGATTTTGAGGTAAGCTCCCTCTCTCTCTTTAAATTGCAAATGTAGGCAAACCATGATTCATGAGTAACTTTTAGAAGACCAACAATTTTTCGAAATTGAAGCTCCAGAAACGTAATTCTTGAAGACTTTCAATACTGTTAGGGAGGTAGGAGTTCTTCCCTGGAAACATTATGAAACTCAAGCGCTTAAAACGAAATTTAGGCCGATCTTGAACGATGTTGGCGAAAAGGAGAGGTGAAGGACCCTCCCCTGGAAACTTTTACAAGTTATTTTTTAAAACGTGGTTTGTAGACGATCTTTGGTAATATTAACAAGGGGAAGAGGCGTGGTTTGGAGGCTCCCGAAAAAGGGAATGAAGAATAATTACATAGCACAGCATAAAGCAAGGTTGAAACTTAAACGTAACTTTAACTTAATGCGCAATCACTAAATGTATAACTTTTTATCGGACACTTACTAACACATATCCCTTTTCTTTCCCCCATGGGGGAAGTAAACGCATCTAACAAGACGTGCCCATTATGTTAAATGAACCCAAATATTTTGTATACACTTGATATTTTTGAAATTTTCGTGGGGTGGCAATGCCCCTCCCCCCTCCCCCCGGTATTGTTTCCATTCTTGTTAGACTTCACATGAATTACAATGAAGTTTTTTTTTTTTTTTTTTTTTTTCAATTTGAGCTAGGAAAGAGCGTTTTAAAAAACTATACTTGAAACTTCCTCAGTGTGGTTTAATGGCTCGTTTTTATATTCTTCTTAGACTTCGAGGAATAATAAGGATTTTTTTATGTTTATCTAAAAAAAGGTTTTAAACTATTTTTGCAACTTTCTCAGGGTGGCCATGGCCTCCCTCTCATTGTTTTCCTTATTGTTAGACATTGTATGTATTTTTGCTCAAAAAAAAGGGAATGTTAACTATTCTTGAAATTTTCTCGGAGGGGGCCATGGCCCCCACCCTGGATCCGCCCATGCTATCCAGAGTAACAGAAATACTCTAGATTGGGGTTTTATCGTCATCAGAAAGCCTAACGGATGATAAAGTGTTAACAATAAGCAGGTTGTCATCGACAGAAAAAAGTGTAGCAGCAGATATCCTCATATATATATAATAGCAAATGATCGAGTAACGCTGACGTCATCAACAAGGAAACTCGCGCCATGGCATGATAATTTGATAATGTTTTTTGGAAACGTTTGAAGTGCAGGGAAATGCTTTATTGTGACAAGGCTGAATTGGATCTGGTAACTTAACTGTTTTACTGGTAAGACAGTCATTTAGGAGAATGAAGAAACGAAGAAGTGGTCAACATTCAACGCTGTGGTTAAACCACTGGAGTTAGGGTTAAAATTTCAACCATCAAAATATCTCTAAACAAGTAATTGCTTCGTTCAAATGTAGAAGCAATTTTCACACATCATATCTTGACGGGCGATTTGCTAGTTATAAAAGATTCTTATCAAAATTGCCTGATCTTGTTTTTACAGCACATTTTGTTTCTTCGTGGTTTACGTAGTTTAGAGTTTACTAGAAAAAAAAGTCGTTAGTTGTTCTATAAAGACTAATTAATTTAGGTGACGAATTAAAAAAAAATGTTGTTTCATCATTTTTTTTCCCCAAATGAAGTGCTACCAAAGAAATAAACTACTCTCTGGCTTTTACGAGAAAAGCTCCCGCCGTCAAGTCTGAGCCCGTCTACTACCATAGAAACGGACTTCGTTCATTTTCTGCAAGGGATAGCAGGAAGGCTTTTTGGCGCCATTTCGCCATTCGTCTACTCGCCTTTGTGCAGTCGTACGGGTTTTTCCAGCATTAAGCTTCCTTTGGAAAAATGAGACGTGCCTCGTTGCTATAGCAGTACACAGGCGCAGACATTTCGGCGGTGGCTTTTCTCGTGATGGTCGGACAATACCCAAAGCCTCAAAATGTGTTCTTGATTTTTTGATAAACGATTAAGATGTGAACGTTGCAATTCGAAATTTCCAAATGAAAGTACATATTTAAATGCAGTCAAGATCTGGCCGTTTTTCAATGATTAGAAAAAACAAAAGTCACTTCGGAAAGAAAAAAAAAGAGACAGTTATTACAAAACAAATAACAGGATGTCGTTGCATGAAAAGTACAAAACCTACTAGCATAAACAGGATATTTTTGAGAAAGAAAATCTGAGTCAATTAACTTAAAAAGTAGTAGTAAAATTTGTGAAACTCAATGTTTGCTTAAAATTTTTGAAAAACTGCTATGATTGATTTTGTTTTACAATAAATTATATGAGCCTGTAACATCATGCCTATTTAAAATCTTGGTTAAATTACGCACGGGAACTACACCAGTGGCGGATACAAGGGGGAGGGGAGAGACATGAGGTCATGACATTTGAGTAGTGAAAATAACTGCTTGAAAAAAAAAAAAAAAACGAAACCACAAGAAAAAGAAATAATTTTTGCATTCCTTTTTGTGTGTGTGGCATAACATGTCATCTGTTATTGATATATAGCTTTGCTTGAGACAGTCTTTCTACCGTCGTCATTAATGGTGACTGGGCGACGTTAAAAATGCTCGTGGTCACAATGTCCTCCAAGTGAAACGATGCCTCCGGGGGTGCCAGACTAGGAAGTTATTCGGCTCCTGGCCTGGTTCTAAATCTCTCGAACTGTCCATAGATGGCACCACCATCTATTGTGTTGTCTTTGTACTGTCCTAGAAAAACAAAAATTCTGGAAACATTGTGGATTAATAGAGGTATAAGCTTCCTTAGTGGAATAGCAGAAACCTCAATCTGTGTGTGTGAAAGAAAGAAAGGAAAGAAAGGAAAGTCTTTCTACGACGCTGTTTTCAGGCGCCAGTAAACTGAATAAACAAAGAAGTGTCTGCCGCCCGACTGCTTTTTATGCAGCAAATTTAATGGACGATAGGTATATTTGCAGAGATGTAAGGCATCGCTTCAATTGATAAAACACTTGATTGTGTAATTATTTTTTATATAAAGTCTTTATAAATTAGTATTCCTTTATGTGATTTTTAGACAGTTTCGTTTTTGTTCGAGCTGAGTTTATTTATAAATGTGCTGTGAATATTCAATTAATTAAAATCAGTGATTGGGATTTTGTGTCGTGCAAGAAATGTAAAATTCTAGTTTCTTGTTAGCGCGAAACCTCGTTAACGAGGGTTTCCATAAACTATTAGACGGAAACTGTACTGAAAAAAGCCGCGTTTTGTTTGAAAAGGAGTACATATAACAAAAACAATGAAGTTTTCGGTCGACAAAACATTGTTGTCTTTTTTTTTTGCAAAGTAAAAAAAAAAAAAAACTAATGAACCCCAAATCCGATGGAAACATATTCCGAGTTTCTGTATCAGACTCTGAGACTGCGACGTTCTCGTCCACCTCCGATTTTTTCTACAACCGAAAAGAACCAGTCGGTGAGTATTGATCAATGTCTAAATTACATTCATAAAATATTTCATTTTTAATTAGATTTTCGCTGCATTTTTAAGTGAAGTTTTAATAGTATACTTCTGTACACAAGATAGATGTGTCATAATCAGATTTTTGAATGAAATGAACCTTCTTTACGGAGATATTAGTACATAAAATATAAAAAAGAGCATAGACCGTCGTAAGAAGCTATTATCTTAATGTTTATTTTCAGAGGCGATCCTAGTAGGTGTGCAGAGTGTGCACCGCACACGGGCGGTCAAAGTAAAGGAGCTGCCGCAGGCCGCATCATCAGGGCCCGATCAAGACAAACTGGTGCCCAGGTCCTGAGTAAAAATTGGTGCCCCACCCCATGAGATAATCAGCACAATTTCAAAGTCAATATATTATACTAGAAACCTAATACACTACAAACCTACACATAACTACAGAAACCTGGGATTTGAATACCAAACACTTGATACTCACCATACTAATAATAGTTAAAATTGCCTTACCTTAAGGTGAAAATGAATTAAAAAACAATTTAAAACTGCAAAAATAGCAAAAAAAAAAAAAAAAAAAACTAATTCTGACATTAAGCTTTAAAAAGGCTTCTTTCTGGCTTTAACAGGGGCAAATGTGTCGATCACATCATCGAAATCTAATTTTGATGTCACAGAATTTTCAATGGTCAATAAGAAAAACGCCTGTAAATTATCCTGAGAAACGCAGCTTCTTAAACGATTTTTGATTCTTTTCAAAGCTGAAAAGGAACGTTCACTTTAACAGAAAAAAAAGGAAGGAAGGAAATTAATTTAGGCTATTTTAGTGCCCCTAAATTTGTGGTGCCCAGGTCCGCGGACCCGCCGGACCGTGCGTTAATCAGGCCCTGCGCATCATATAGTTCTCTTAATGAAGCAAAATTCCTCAAGAATTTCTCACAAGGTAACTTATAATAAGTCCAAAAAAAAAAAAAAACGCTGAATTTTAAATGTTCAATTATCAAAGTAAGTGCCGATTTCCCGACAGCATAGCATAGTTTAAAAAAAAATAAAATGTTAGGGCACATTCTGTTGATTTATTGTCCATTGATATCTACTCTACACACATGCCTCATTTGGTTGCAAAATTTGAGACAGAATCGGTAATCAGGCATGGATGCAGGGGAGGGAAAAGGAGGGAAATGGCCTCCTCCTGAAGCATTAAAGGGTGCCTTCTAAAAGGACCACTGAGGTTGCCATTAATGCTTACCCCCAAGCTTTTATAGACTTAAACAATAAAGACATATTTGATTAAAAAAATAAATAAATAAAAATAAATAAAACTGGTAAGATACTCTCGGAAGCATTTCAAACAACAAATTCTGTATTCAACAATCGTGGATGCGTGGAGAGACAATGGAAAATCGCGACTTCCCTGAGAGTCAAACGTATATGAATGTCAAACTAAAATTCTGTAATTTCCCCCCTTTACAGCGATTTATTCAAATCAAAATCACGAATGAACTGCTCGGTTTCAGATCAGGTAGGAGGACAGGGCCCTTACTCCGGGTAGCAAATTTAAGTGTGGCTCCGAAACGAAGATCCAAAAGGATGCCATGACCTTTTTGACGAGACTGAGAAAGAAGGATAAAATTGCGTTTTTAGGACTTCAATTTCGAAAAATTTCACGGGTTGAACCATCGATCTTAAAGACCCAATTAAGTCTCTTCTTCACCCCTTCTACCTTAACTTAATCAAACATTGCCTAAAAATGATGGCTCCAAAACATAAAATGTGTTTTCTGAGGACAATTCTTCCAAAAGTAATCAAAAATTGCTTAACAGCACTCTTTGATTTCTTTTTCGAAATTTTTACGGTGGGGTGGGGACCCGAAATCCATTCTCTAACATTACTACCAACCCAGGTAGCACAAACCATTGGATTTACGTCGGAGAAAGGTTGAAAATGCATCGCAATGGTTGGAAATATGTTTTGGTTAGATATTGGTTTTTTTCATACGCTCATCCGATCATTCGAAGCATCGGAGGATGGTTTAAAACTAACCTATATCCGACTAAACGCATTCTCAACTTATTTCTAACCTTCAAACCTGTTTCACATTTACGCCCATTTATTGCAAGCTCGTTGCTGATTTGCGCGTTCTGCGTCCCATAAGGCCATAAGCCCCCTCCCCCCCGCCTCTGCAGTCTTGTTGAGACCCAGGATTTGAAAGGGGTGAGGGAGGAGTGCGCCGGGGGCATAACTATTTTCTTTTTCATTCCAGGGTCACATACACATTTACACGTGTCGGACTTGCTGACGGCGAGTGTTCAACCCTCGCAAGTACTCAAGTCTTCCAAAGTAAATCAATCCATTTTTCCAACTATTTTTCTTTCTCTCAATAAATTTAAAACTAAGATAAAAGATTTTTGTGTAAGTGTGTGTGTGATTATTAAATGCATTCTACTTTTATTCGTTTTCCAAGCTTGACAAATCATTGTGGCTGTGCAGGCCCAGTTTTTTTCGTTTTAAACTGCTTGAATTTTTTCTACAAATTCGTTTTGGCAGGGGTTTTTAGGGGAGGCTGTTTCTAGGGGTATTTGCTCTTTTTTTTTGGGGGGGGGGTCTCCCGATTCGGGGGAGTCTCCGATGAATCGAAATTCTTAAAATTTTTGCGTATTCGAACTGATTTTTTTTTTTTTTTTGGATAGATGCTTCAACTAGTTTTCTAGAGAATTTCGTGAATGCTTAGAATTCGTTTCAGAATTTCGTGTTGTTCCTTAGTTTAACTTCGGTAATTTTAAACGCCCAATAATAAAAAATAGTTTGCTAATCATACAAATTACACGCGCAATTTACAATAGAAATAAAATTGTGTCTTTGAATGAACTTTTCTCTTTGACGGATAAAATACATTAAAATTCCTTCCTTAATTATAAAATGAAAAAAAAAAATCAATGAACATGAACTTTTGAATGAAATGGGAGTGTAATAGTTCGGCAAAACAATAAAACAAGTACTTTTCATGATATTCAAGTTTAACACACGTCATTTTAATTGTTATGAAGATTTAATAACTGAATGTGTATGCGTATGTTTTTTTTTTTTTTTTTTTAATTCTTATTTCAGGTCAAAGCAAAATTGAACCTTCGAACAAGCTGGGTTATTTTTCACGGCAGAATTTTCAAGTCAAAAATTCTATTCTGTCTTAAGAAGAACCTTGCTGGTAATTAATATTTCCTGAAAAAGAAAAAAAGAAACTGATGTATGCTTATGAAGATAATTTTCGAGTAATTATTCCGAAAAATAAAAGGTAAGAATTATCCATATCTTAAATTTTTGTTCATATTTTATTGAAACGTTTGTAAATGATAGGGAAATGATAGATTGTATGTCAAATTCAGCCACTTTTTCATTTTATGTTAATATGACTGAAAAATTATTCTTACTCTCTAAGAGCACCTCGTAATACTTATTTTATTAATGAAATGCTGCAGTTAAAGTAGATAACATTGGAAGATAGTTGGTTTAGCGTTGAAATTCATAGTGGAATAACATTAGAAAATGTAGGTTAAGCAGTGTTTTTTTACATCGAAATTACGTTTGGAAATTGTTAGTTTACTGTTGTGTTTTACATTGGAACAATATTAGAAAATGTTGGTTAAGCGTTGCTTTTTACATCGAAATTACGTTTCTAAATGGTTAGTTTACTGTTGTATTTTAGATTGGAATAACATTGGTTGAACATTGTATTTTACATCGAAATTACGTGTGTAAATGGTTAGTTTACAGTTGTATTTTACATTAGAATAACGTTTGAAACTAACCAATAACCAACGGTTGGATAACCGCTTTCCGACGTACCGTTTTAAGGTATGTTCCGACATAAGATGCCGACGCTGGTCCAATGTAATATGATAACGTTGGGCCAATGTTCGTGTGCTAGCTGGGTAGTCTGAATTAGTCTCTTTAGAGAGGCCCCTAAACCCACTACCCTCTCACTTAACGTATTCAAAAACAAACCAAAATTGCGTTTTTCAAATATCAGTTTCGAAGAAGTTTCAGGAAGGACTCTGGATCCACCTTTTCTCCAACGCAGTCACTATAGCTCCAAATTTCGTTTAGACGATTCCGTAGAGCCGGAAATTACCGGAGGAAAGCCGTCAGATCCCCTAACGTCACCAAAATAGTCTAAATTTGCGTTTTAAACTTCAGTTCCGAAAACTTTCGATAGGAGACGAATGATTCTTCCTTCCTCCATCAAAGTTAACAAAGATAAACCAAAATTTCGTGTTTAAAACTTCAGTTTCGTTCGGAAAATTTTCGGGAAGAGTACTGATCCTTCCTAAGCTACGGTCACAAAAAAAAAAAGCTTCAATTCCACTTCAATTTTGAAATAATTTTATAAACGAGTTCCAACATTACTTACCCCTAAAGTCTCGAAAAAGTTCCTAAAATTGCGATATTTGACGAGAATTTCGAAGATTTCTCCATGGATCTTGAATACACCCAACTATTTTGTCCTTGCAACCAAAGATTAGTTAAAAAAATTTTTCATACGCCAATTTCAAAATTTTTCTGGTGGCGATCCCCCCCCCCCCCACCCCCGTTTCTCCTTCCTCCAACCTTCCTCTGATGTCACTGAAGACAGACTATAAAATTCGTTTTTACGACTAGTAAATTTTGGTATCTCTATATTCTTCTCTGGTTCTTCAAACATGTAAATTATACCTAAGTTGTTTCTTATTATAAAAATGAAGAAAAGTTTTCTAAGTTCAGCCTTCTTCTGCTTTTTTTTTCTTTTTTAAATTAAAACTTGACACATCAATTTGAAGAAATATTTATATTTACGTTAAAGATTAGTCAAAATCTGCAAATTGCTCTAGAGGGGCGGCACCAAAGGTCTTTGCACGCGGGTGGCTGACACCCTAGGATCGGTCCTGTTTATTTTATTATAATTAATGTGCAATAAATTTTTAGTTACGTCAGTTACTAAATATTTAATCACAACTTTCATTCTAAACAATCCATCATTTCAGGCCCAGATCTATAACTTTCGGGTTCCACTATAAATATCAACAAGCCGTATACGTGTTTTCAACTCGTATCTGAGATGCCCATTTTATTCAAAGTTGCTATGTAAATTTGAACAGGATTAAACTTTTTTTCAGTACAAATTCAGAGTTCACCGTTAGAATAAGAAATATCATGCTATCCCTTCACGCTTTTACAAGATGAATCTCAGAGGTCAAACCAAGTGATTTTCTTTAATTATTATTATTTTAATTTAATGCAACCCAAGTTTGAGAAAATTGCCATACGTGAGACTACATAATCTATGGTTGCCTTTTCCGAAAATTTAAGGCTGACAACACATTCTAAAACTTGAAAAATTATTTAAAAAAAAAACTTCAAAAATGTTTATTTCTATAGATTTTGTATGCAATTTCGAATTTTCTACGGGGGGGGGGGTGAGAAAAGGGGACTTTCTCATAGTTTTTGCAAATTTCAGAGTGTCTTCAAAAAATATTACTTGAGTACACTCTTCCCCCTAGCCATGACCCCCCCCCCCAAAAAAAAATGAAATCCTGTATCCGCCCCTGACCTATACTAAAGGGGTCACTTCCTGGCAGTTTTAGCAAGGTGCAAAATAATATAATATGTAACTCTCATATCTAAAACTTGGTACTTATAAACCAATTCCAGGTGGGGAGGGGAAGGGGGAACTTTGGCACCAAGCTGAAAGTTTCCAGAAATTTAAATCTAAATTTGAACTTTTTTCATTTCAACTGCCACCCAGCAAAAAGAACCCCACCACCCCTAACCACCCACCGAAAAAATTAAATGAAATAATTAATTAATAAAACTAATTATCATAATAACTCCGTGAAAAGTCCTCTTGCTCCAAACACAGAACTTAACTTTTTGTTATGATTCTATGCAATACAGAACACCTGGTGTGACTTTCAACAAAATAAAATTTGTACTCTATTACTACATAGGGGCGCCAAACTAGGGAGACTGCGACATTAAAATGTTTAGGGGAGGATGTTTTGAGAGGTTTTTTTCTCTTCTTGGGGGGGGGGGGGGGGCTTTTGCTCTTGGAATATTTAGAGGATGTGCCCTTGCTATTAGGAGGTTGTACGTTACAAGCGAGAATATTTACAAGAAATGCCCTGAACATTTTAATAGATGCATATTGTTTCCTTTATTTCTCATTGCATATCCTGTTGTACCAAACTGTTAACAAAAAATTTAATTTTTTTTTCATCATAACTCAGGATCCCATTTCAAATTTCTTCCCCATCTGTTTAAAAAAAAAAAACTGCAATTTTATAAATGTGGTTAGAGGAATATGTTTCTGTCGGCTTGCTTATCACAATATGGCGGGAAGTATTAAAAGTTGTCCACAGATTCTTTTATAATGCATCACATGTATATCAGGATTTATATTCTGAAATGATACTTAATACTTTAAACAAGAAAGAGCTTATGATAATTACATTACGACACACAATCACTAATGCATCTTCATAGCTGCAACATATGCCAAATCCGTTATACTTGCTTAAGCAATATTAACGTAGTTAAGGATTTGTATTGACAAATCATTGAGCTATTCTTCCACCATAGTTTTTCCAAAATATTATTCCAGTGGGTAAAGCTCTAACAGTTGTAAATTGCAAAGAAACTTCAGAGAAAACTTTTAGTTTTGCTACACACAAACTTTCACATTCAAATAAATGGAAGTCAAATATTCATTTTCTTCATTTGGTTTATTGTTTTTGTCCCAAAGGGAGGAATTTAACCCCTAAAACCCTCTCCTTGGATACGGCTCTGTGTGGAATGTTGTATTAAAGGAACCTTGACGCCGTTACTGGTCTCCTTTTTTGACGATCGCCAATTTTAATGTTTCAAACAAACAACGGCGTATCAAGGGGGGGGGGGGGGCACTGGGTCCTCCCTCACTTATTAACGTCATTACCAAAGATCGCCCGAAATCGCGTCTTTAAGATTTCAATTTCAAAAATTTTCTTAGGGGAACAGCTTTCATAACTCCCTCTCCCCCCGTCTCATCTAACGTCTCTCAAGATAGCCTAAAATTACCTCTTTAAAACTCTTGTTTCGGACAGTTTTTGGGAGAAGCTGCAGATTTCCCCCAAAGATAGTCTGAAATTGATTTCAATCTAGAAATAAAATTGGAAAGGTACCCCATTCTCTCTTTTCTATAATGTTACGAAAAATTGT